>NC_066305.1:3404896-3714432 GCF_905404315.1 Leptidea sinapis | reverse complement strand
TCATTGGCAACACGCACTGATTGAAAACCTTCAAAAAATGCATCATTTATTGTTATAAACACTATAAATTTTGATTGTGTGACGAGAGCAATCTATAAATATACCTTTCCTTAAAAACAATTCAAACGAATTGAATTTAGATCCTATATTAATTTTTTACATGCATAATCCTTTTTGTCAATTAAAAACAAAAAGCAATAGAACTTAATTCCTAATCTAGATAACAATAATACTTCTTGATTGAATCTACTGGTAGCTAGCTAAAAAATGTTAATAAATAATTTATTATTATAGCTTAAAACACTAGCCCCTAATTTTGCAGTAGCTATTATCCTCAACCAACGCATCCCAACCGGAGATTGGTAATCAGAGATACAAAATAAAACCTCAAAAATTTTACACTCAATTATTGAGTTGTTTTGGGGAACAAAAAATGCGATTACCAGTAGCCGAGATTGAAATACTAATGAACTCAAATTGTTTGAGAATATGTTCTACATGGATCAGATTAGGTGAATCAACACTGAAGCCGATTCGTACATGTATTATTATAGCACAGAAGTTGGATATCATTATCTGTTGATTTATAAGACTTTAAGCTGACATATAACATGATAAGTATTACATTTAAACCGAGAAAAACTTTAATCGCGAGTTTAAAATCGTATTTGTTTTTTTAATGTCACTTACATGGATGTTATGTTTTGGTTGAAGAATGGGCATGATAATATTATTATTGTAATAAAAATAAATGGTTTGAAGAAAAAAAAAATTTATCAGAGGATTATAAAAAAATATTCAGTTTTGATATAATTAATATTGGGATTAAATTAAAAAATAATAATAATAATAAAATAAAATTAAGATGCCATTTTAACTGTAATATGAATGACGTTTTCTGTCACACGTAGTATTGTAGCACGACATTTTGTTTTATTTTCATAGCTTGTGTAGGAGTTTTAAATTTTATTAACGCACCCCTGATTTTGTGATACTAAAATATAGCCAATGTTAACAAATAATATTCTCTCTGTATGGTATTAGTGTAGACTTTAATATAATTTTCATAAATTTGATCTCGCATTTTAAGACCTGAATTGATTTCGAATACTGAAAATTCACAACTTCAGTAGTAACCGTTTTTCTCTATATTAGTATAACTAGTAGATCTAAATATATATATTATAGTGAATGGTATAATACGACGGATGTTTGTTGGACTTTTATATTTTCAAATGACACGTTTTAATTAAAAAATCATAAAATACCATATTTATTGTTTCCAAAAATGCAGAGAAGACAGGTCATTGTCTTAATTTTTTTAATCAACAATAATTATTATTAATTATAATTATTTTAACCTTTAAATACGTGTCGTAGGCCCTGCTTACCCGTCTTTGCACGATCACCAAGGTCACTGGCTTGTATTAACGCCTTAATTAAAATTTGTTAAAAAAAATATGGACATAGCTTAACAACAGTTACTTGATGGTACTTGATAATGTGCGCTATTGCTTTCTTTAACAAATCCTTTATCTCTCGGCTCATACAAACACACAAATGTATAATCTCGAAATAGTACCTAAGTTCAATCTTCACGGTAAATTTGGGTAACCTTTACATGATCCAACAATCAAGTAAATATGATGTCATCCAATTACACATAATTTAGCGCGAAAACGTTCCCGATCTCAATCACGATCGTTAATTGCAAAAAACGTAACAAATGCAATATGCATTTATGGTTTTAATAAAAAAAAATCAATTAGAGTCGTGTTTTGATTAAGGTAGGTTAGGATTGAGCAAAAAGTCGTGCAAGTTTTTGTGGTGTGTGACCTCTGTTTGATGTTTTCGTATATTTATTTTTCATATCAAAACAATATCTGTGTTCTAAATAAATGAAGCTTAAATTTACTCCACGTTTATAAAATTACTTCTCCCTGTCATGTAATTCTGTAGTGACAAAGGTAAGATAAAGACCAAAGTTTTAAACTTGGAGTAACTTTACACTGCGTTTATATTAATAAAACAGTAAAAGTCGAATCTGTTAATTTGAGTGATATGACTAATATGAATACACTGCCGTATGTATGTAGGTATGTGTATGGTTTTACTACTATTGCTGGTAACACAATTTTGTCACTATCTCACAAGCCTTACTTAAACGAAAATAATTATAATATGTTATATTGTTTTAAGGTATAATTTACGATAACACAGAAAATATAGATATATAATAATAATATTATGCATTGATATACTTTTACATAAATTATCTTGCCCCAAACTAGGCATAGCCAATGCTATGAGTTGAAAGGCAACGATATATTTATTATGATATACTTACTTAAACATACATAATTATAAATCAACATTAACTCGAAAACAAACATCAATATATTACAAATAATATATTAAATTAAAATCCATGACACGGAAACAAGCATCCATATTCATATAAATATTTCCAGGATTCGAAACCGGGATCTCTCAGCTTAGTACAAAGGGTCGTCAATAATCATTGGGTTAAATGGGCCGTTGATGGCATTTTTTCTCAAAATTTTTTTGCAAAAGCAAAAATCACAAATCGTCGACCAAAAACTATAGAATTTTCTCCAGAATGCTCTATTAAGTAGTTAAATATTTTCTACAGATTACTTTAGGAAAATTGTCAGCTTATTTTATAATACATTCGGTATAATTGTTGTTGTTTTCGAAGTTATACTAAGGGCAAATGGAATTCCTACACAGTCTCAGAGTTCATAAAAGCAATAGTCCTAATGATTTTATATGACCGGGCATAACTGTAAGCATATCTAGTGTTCCTTCACACGGGAAATCAATGGTGTTAACTATATTAATGACACATTTCGTGTTAGCACTGCTCTCACCAAATATCTCGACCCCTCGATCGTGAAAGTTAGTGGTGATTTTCTTGAGATCTATTGGATTGGGATGAGTCATAACAGCTCATGGTTTTTTGGTGTTTTCACGTGGGCTGAGGAAATCCGTAGTAAATCGTCGCCGTGAGAAGAATTTTTGGAGTATATTAAGAATCAATTGATTGGTTTTCGTTGTACCTACATCACACCCACTACAATCTTTTTGATATGAATATGAAGTGATTTTGATAATAACTTGCAATTGTTTGTTGTTATAAATCATACCAATAATTATAATATATTATATCAAATATAATATATATAATAATAATAATATTGACACACTTTTTACATAAATTATCTTGCCCCAAATTAGGCATATATATAACTATATAGCCTGTGTTATGGGTTGCAAGACAACGATATATTTAATACAATATACTTACTTAAATATACATAAATACATATAAAGATCCATGACTCGGAAACAAATATCCATATTCATCATAAAAATCGAACCCGGGACCTCTAGTTTAGTAGGTAGGATCGCTAACCACTCGGCTATACAGGTCGTCAAAACGGTGTTCTTTATAGTTCACCAATAATAGTCTTAATACATTAAAATATAATTTTACAATATGATGACCAAAAATCAGTCTATTTATAGTTTTTTCATATTTGTGATTTCCGGATCGATGGGAAACATGGGAATTAATTTTTATACATAAATTCATCAACTTAATGTAAGACAGACTTTTCATTTATTTTGACCCTGCGTTGGAAACTGATTAACACTCTTAAAAATATTTTTTTTTGTGTTTTTATGGATAAATTTCCAAGCAAAGAGAAAATTATTTGATGTGGTGTACTATTTATTTGATAAATGCGTAAGACGTTTAAAACAAATTCAACCTGTGAATTTGAATTTGTAGCAGTATTAACTGGCTTTGTATTAGCAAAGGCTGACAAAAATTATCCCAAATAGAAACAATTTTTTATTTTTTTTAAAGTGATAACCCTCACTTCTGGGATTAATTACACAAATAATATTTGAAAATAAAATTTATGAACGATGCCCGCATCGAACACTCGCACTCTAACCCGTGATCCTTCGCGTTCCGTACGAGTGGTCTTCTACTGAGCCAACCGTTCTAGTGACGTATCATCCATAAATCTTGATATGTCTTGTTCAATTCTCAGGTTGTGGCTTGGCTATCCCAAATAGGTCTAACGAGGAGTCCAACAGTTTAAGGTTTTACTTCTTTGCCGCATTAGGGAAAAATTATTATCAGAGTGAATTTTTACAATGCGCGCGCACACCGTCACGCAGATTCGACACCCTCACGTTAGCTGGCCAACTAGACCATTGGCCTTTTGTAACTCATAATTTTGTCTACTGAACGACATCCAATGGACGATACTTAAATAAATTTCAATAATATATAATATCTATTTATTTATCAACATCTAACAATTTCTCTCCAATTGTATATAAATAATTTAATGATATTTAATCACACGTAATTTATAAAATTATGCGGTATAATATATATAATATTTTCATTTGTTGTTTAAATATATTTATATATTATAGAACCTTTTTTATTACAATACTAGCTGACCCAGCAAACGTTGTATTGCCAATATTAAAATCGCGATACAAAAGTAACTGTTGATCGTAGATGGGTGAAAATTTGAAGTTGTATGTATTTTTTAATGCTGACTCATAATCAAACAAATTAAAAAAAACACACTTAACATTTAGGGGGATAAAAAATAGATGTTGTCCGATTCTCAGACCTACCCAATATGCACTCAAAATTTCATGAGAATCGGTCAAGCCGTTTCGGAGGAGTTCAAAGTTTAAAGTTTAACACCATGACGAGAATTTTATATATTAGATTGTTTTTTCTACAAACGGAAAATAGCACGAGGAATAATTTATAATAAGGATATTAATTGTTTTATTACACCAAAGAATTATTACTTTTTGTGTACACTGACATTTATTTTAATTCTTTATAAATTTTATAATACTACGAAACTGTGCGTGTGTACCACATAGCTTATCCCTTCATTACTCGCAGACAGAAACAAAGATATTCTAATTGTTTTTTTTAACTGTCTACTTCTGACACATTTATGACAGATTATTGTATATTTATGGCAAGTTATTGTGTCGGAACCAGCATGGTGCATGTGGCTTCAAGTTTAAACCAGATCCGTATACGGGATGCTCTACTAACATTATATTATATCTGCATAGTACAACTACTAAAATAGTTATAAGTTTATCACAAAACATAAATTTTTATATATTTACTAGCTGACCCAGCAAACGTTGTATCGCCATTATCGTTGACAACTGAAGTTAATCTACCAACTATAGGTAGCTAAAATTAAGTTTGTTTTTTACCTCCTAAGAAATTTAGACAGATACGAAGATTCTAATTAGTTATTCATTTTAAACTATTCTTTCAATTTGATTTCTGAACGACGGGGGACACATCAAAGGCAAAACAAAATTCTTGTTTTTTTTTTAATTCGGAACATTTTCATATTTATTCACCTTTTAAACCTTCTCTGGACTTCCACAAATAATTCAAGACCAAAATTAGCCAAATCGGTCCAGCCGTTCTCGAGTTTTAGCGAGACTAACGAACAGCAATTCATTTATATATATATATAGATTTTAATATAATATTATAAACGTTATTATATATATATTAATTATTTATAATCACTAATAAAATGCTTACAGAATACCTTTATTTATTTACGGTGTGTGTGGATGATGCAGCTACTATACTCAAAAACTTTTGTATTAAATTACATTTACTTTTTTGACTTACTCGTGTAAGGCATTGACTATTTGACGTTTGAGTATATTTGTTTACATATTATATTGTAATTGAAATTATTTGTGAACAGATGAAAATGTAAATCTTGTAATAAAAGAGTGGCAATGCGTTTGCTACTTCTTCTCATTAGCTCAACCGTTTACGAAGTAGCGGTAGATTCAAATAAGAAAAATATTTTATTGAGATTCATAAGTGTCATTTCCGTGACCTACATGAATAAAGTGATTTTGATTTGATTTGATTTATTAAGTATTATAATACCTATAATCGAAATAATCGTTCCTTAATCTCTTAATGCGGTTTATTATTTATAATTTCGCTATTTTGTTTCTATTGTATAGTTAGTTAATAGTTTAATTTATTTTAGTATTTTATTGAATACTATTAATTTATATCATAATAAAATTATCATTGACATCAGTCCCTTACCATCTCAAATTAAAGGAATGTGTTTATATTTTCGATGCTTCCACTTATAAATGTTATGTGTTTATTTCAAATATACCTACTTGTAAGGGTAGATAGATAGATATAATTGCCCTTAAAGCTTGGAGCAGACTTCCAACTTAAGGGCCGGAAACGCATATTTTGACCCCTGGTGTTGTGAATGTCTTGTCTTGAGTCTTGCCTGTTTGACCCCTTTTATATAAAAAAATAAACATCATGGAATATGGCTCGTTATTAGAGGAAGCCCTATGTAAGTATTCAAACCTTATTGTAGCAATATTTATCGGTAATTAACTTTTATACCTTAACAATTAAATATTGCAAAAGTTGATATTTTTAAAAGTATAAATAAATCTACCGCAAGTATGTTATTGATGGAAATTATAAAAACATAAATTTTTAAGTTGTTCGACTTTGCAAAATGGTGAATTAAATGGAACGGCAGTAAAGACCAATATTATTAAAACGAAGAAATATAACACGCTGTATATCTAATAGAATAAAATAAAACAAATTATGAATTCAAACCAAAACAATAGGATCTTCTAAGAAACAAAATGTTGTGGCTTAACCACAGTTTTTTTGTTTCAACCCTTTGTTAGAGTGATAATGAGTTACAATTGACAACACCCGAACCGAGGGTAGACGTGGTTTTTTTGTTTTCTTTAGTGTAGCGTGAAATATGTCCGCTAATAGCTGTGTGAAAAATTTATATAATCTAAACGTTATTATTTAATAAAATATCAGAAAAGATTCTTTCCGACCATTATTTGTAATATTATTTAAGTTTATACAAATTAAATTTGTTAAAAAAATTCATGATCGATTTGGGACTCGAACCCACGATCTCTTGGATTCCATCCGAGCGCTTTTACCAACTGCTAAGCGACTCATGGAACCAGCAAATGACACCTATGGATATTCACAAAAGCAGAAGGCAAGAGCCCCGTTACTGCTTTTTGAAGGGAAAGTATGCACTTCGTTGAAGGTACCGGGTACTAGTTGTACTGGTTCGGGAATACAGCAGCCGATAAATGATTCTACAAAGTGGCTGTTCGAGACAAGAAGCCTCTTGCGAATCGTAGTTTATGGAATGATATTCCGCATTTTGACGTTATGCCCAGTGGAGAAATTCTACTCCTAGTATTAACCTTAGAAAATCCTCCGCACACTGTCTGTTATACATGCGGTACAAGAAGTATACCCCTAAGCAACGCTCTAAAGTCCACCAGATCGGACATTACTTGACTGTCGATGATTTGAGCACAACTTCTTTGTATAGAAACAGAATGTTGGTACTGGGGAGTCTCTGTCTATAAGAGGGAACACCATTCCATGTGAAACTTAATTTGCGTTTTAAAGGCCAATCTGGCCTTCTCTTCCAAGTGACCATGGAAGTAAACGCTGCTCGACATATTTACGCCAAGAATAATACGCCGATACAATCAGTAGCAGTTAGAAGATTGTTCTCAAATTGATGAGAGACTATTCTTTCCTGTATTAACTCTTGTAAAAGTGGAAGATATCTGTCAGAATCTTCACGCAGATTATGTTTTTTTTATAAGAAAACAGTGTCCCATCTAGTGAAAAACATCAGCTCTGCGTGGGCAGATAGTGTGAATCAGTATCATCATGATCCTTAGATCGCGTTCTTAGGCACGTGAAGATGATATAACCACGATTTGCGGTCATCTGAAAGTCACAGTCAAAATGGTTACAATGTCATGGGGGTTCATTAACACAGCAAGGCAATTGTTCAAGACGGCTAACATTTTAGCACTCTACAAAGCGCAAGTCGGGTCACATTTATGGAGTCGTGTTCTCATATCTGATCTAGTGCGTTACAGTATCAGATCGAACCATTTTACTTCGTGCCATGCAAATCTGCTTGCACTGACAGAGATGCAGTGCTCTATGAACGGCTCAATTAGTTTGCATTGCATTAAGATGTCGCTTCGTTGTGTTTCTACAGCCCGAGGAGTTTTCCGATGAGCTGATGACCAGATTCCTGCCGCTAGATTCCACCTTCGCATGACACGCCACATACTTGGATATCATCACCACCATCTCGATATGTGCGGTTCCTAAAGAGTGGAGACTTAAAGGAGTTTTCTGCCAAGTACAAGCCAACAGTATGTTTGAAATGAACAACCATGGGTCTGGATACTGGAAAAAAATCGGCAATGCTCCTTGTTTTATTCCTCTTGTATTGCAAGAGAGTGTGAGATCAGATGACCCGTACGCACGTCTCCTCTTCCGTAAAGAAGATCACATCCCAATACGCCAATTGATTGAAAGAAAGAGTAGGTCTGTAATTGCCTCTGAAATGTGATGATCCGCCCATATAATCGTTGACAAAATAACCTGTACCTACTGTTATGCCTAAATAATTATTTAAGCATCTAAATAACATTGATATTCACAAATACTTGTCTATTTGAGTCGTGAGAAATGTGCCAAAGTGAATTTTATCAGGTTCTAATGAAAGGCATCGGTTACAAAGAGGCAGAGGTCGCGAGTCAAACGCTTTGTCGGTTAATGTGTATAAACGCAAAGATTATTATCACAGATATGTCCACAATTATTGTGGAGATGGTTTAGAAACAAAATAAATATATATTTTCGGAGACTCTTTTATTAAAGCTGCGTAAATTGGTATAATATGCCGTAAACATGCATTTACACCGAATTTCTTTTGAATTATTAATTCTTCAGACTTTCACTAGTTAGTTCAGACCAAAGCAAGACTTTTTTGTACCTTTTTAAATTGCGTTGCAAGAAGGATTCATACATCTCGATTACGAGTACCAGGTATGTTCCGAATGATAATGAAAATAGAGGTTAAAATTATTTCCGAGGCATAAAATACCAAAAATGGAAGAACACTCAAAATTGTCTTTGATTAACGTGAGTATCACATTTTTAAATAAACTATTTTTTATATTATAATTATAGCCTCAAAAATTCACTCTAAATAAATAAATATAAATTGATAATGGCATAGCCTGCACTATGGGTACAAGACAACGATAAATTCAATGCAATATACTTACTTAAACTTACATAAATACATATAATCCATAACTGGGAAACAAACATCTATATTCATCATATAAAATGTTTGCACTTACCGGGATTCAATCCCGGGACCTCGTAGCTCAGTAGGCAGGGTCACTAAACACTGGGCTATATGGGTCGCGAAATGATGGGATGAATAATACGTATAACGACACGTTTGGAAAAGACACTACGATATTAATCGATATATCTCCTCCTCTAGATAGTGTTAAGTGATATCTCATTAACGATATTTATGTACCAAGTGACACTGTCAACAATAAGTAAATAGGTTTACAAAAGCATCACAGATTTTTTTTTATAAATATATTAATTTTTTATGCTTTAATCTTTGATGTAATCTCACCAGTTATCGTATCCACAATCGAGGCAATAATAAAATAGGCTCGTTACACGGCACGTCAATCACTCGTCGTCACTCCAAACTCCGTACCAATTGCATTAATATAAACGTTACAAATAGTAATCAAACGCGATCTCTGAACATCGCCAAACGATTTTTCTAACCTAACCTTTGATATTAGCGTAGACTTAAAATTTATAGAGAGACGCTGTACCTAAATTTAGTATATCTATTGTTGTTATATGAAAATATATTTTTTTTGTTTTTAATTCTTCTATCGTGGCTAGTTTGACCAATTCACACTTATAGCTTCCACCTCATGGCTCCTCAGGTCTGGCGGTTCTCCTCAGCGACAACAAAGTTTGACCGTTATTTCTGCAGATCACCATATTTGTTAAAACTTTGAAAGCTTTTTAAATTATTTCTGCATGCCTTGTATCCAATTATGTGGACTGTAAATTTAATCTATATATTTATTACAAAAAGTGACAGTTCTTACTAAGCAAACAATGTCTATATTATTTGTATTTGAAAAAAAAGTGTTGTTCGGGCATCAAACATAAGCTATTTTAAATTTAAAATAGGATTTAGTGATCGAGTGTCATTTACGACTTTTTCTATGATTTTATGTAATTACTGTAATAAAATAATATTTGCTCAATCTATCCAATTAATAGGTCTACGCAATATTCGAAGCGGCTGTCAGTATTGAAGGCATGTGTGATATATGGAATATTTGGCATTTTTCCGCTGTGATAGCGACTATTGATCATTATTAGTGCTCGCCGCGCCGACAATGATCATTACACGACTATAATATGGTAACTATGTAGTCTAATATATGTCTGGTGGGATAGATATACGGTACTCTTTATTATTCTTTATTTCTTTACTTTTACGATTAGGTGAAAAGCCCACCCTCGAATAAGTTTTGCTCGGTTGTCAGAAATCCAATGGACAGGCATTGATGGAGTCAGATTATAAGAAGAAACACAACACCACTATCTTCAGCCGAATGATTGAACAACTGCAGAGAGAGCGATTTCTTTACTTCACAGGTATGACCAGTGGGAGGCTCCTTTCCGCAGTATAGCGGCTAGATTATGGATACCACAACGCGCCTATTTCTGCCGTGAAGCAGTAATGTGTAAGCATAAGTGTGTTCCGATCCAAAAGACGCCGTAGCTATTGAAATTACTGGGCAAATGAGACTTGACATCTTATGTCTCAAGGTGACGAGCGCAGTTGTAGTGCCGCTCAGAATTTTTAGATATTTCAAGAATCCTGAGCGGCACTGTATTATAATGGGCAGGGCTTATCAATTACCCTCAGCTGAACGGCCTGCTCGTCCCATATTTTCATAAAAAAATAAAAATTGTTTTCTAAACTTCAATAATGAATAACTTCATAGCCTCCGTTGTAGGCTTTCATTCGATTCTAATATTTTGTGGCTGATGCAAGTTCCATGTACGTGGATTGATTTTTTTTTGGGGAGAGAGAGATATAGAGAGTTGGTGCAGGTAGAATGTAAATAATAAATTTTCAATAATATAGTTAGTTATAGATGCGTATTTACAGTGCCAAAACTAATTGTGTATAAAACAAAAAGCGTATTGGAGCTTACGATGTAGGTGACTACTATTAGAAAGAAGAAGTTGAAATAGTTTGGTAATATACCGGGGTTGCGTGAAAGAAGATTAACTGAATAAATTTAAAGTGAAAAAAAGAATTGGTAATAGCTAAACTAGGCGTACACAACGATCAGATTCAAATCAATTGAATTTATTTATTCAAAATTTATTAAATTATAAAATAAATAATAATACAAAAGTCTTGCTTAGAAGCTACATAAATCTGTGCCTGAACTAGGATATCCTGTGTTTAAGGCATAAAGATCTGATATGGAAACTAAATAATCACAAATAAATAATAGTTAAAAAAAACTAAAAAGCACGCTTTATATAAAATTCAACTAAAAAATAGAAAATAAATTTAAATTGAAAATAGTGTAAAAAAAAAATTTTCTGTAAAAAAAGCGTGGGATGTAGAAGAATTATTATTTTAATAATATCTCAAAAAGCACCCCACGCTTTTTTTACAATAAAATATATTTTTTTTACACTATTTTCAATTTAAAATTATTTTCTATTTTTTTAGTTGAATTTTATATAAAGCGTGCTTTTTAGTTTTTTTTAACTACTATTTATTTTTAATTTTTTAGTCAAATTAGTGTAATGTCGGTCCTCGATAAATCTACAAAGTTTGAACGAAATCTAGCCGTTTAAAGTGGGTCAGAATCAAATAAAGAATAGAAAAATAAAGAAAGTCGGTTACAAACATACAAACATACAGGTGAAGCTAATATAAAGCGTATAAAAAAGAAAAACTTAATAAATAAAAAATCCTAGATAAATACAGTTTTAGTATAAAGGTAAACAATGTCTTCAATGTGATTACTATTAACTAATACAAATAAAACATAGAAAATGTTTATTTTAACATCACTAGTATTTTTTCTGTATCTTCATAGGACATATTATTTTGAAGTGCTTCATGAAGAGCCTTCTTACAATTAGTATATTAAAAGGTTATTAATTAGTATGTTATAGTAAGTATATTAATGTATGATATTGCGTTTAGTTGATTGTATAAAAACGGTCCTAGGAATAAAAAAAACATTGATGAAAAAATAAAGTTTGTCTTTTTTTTTTTTGAGGACAAACAATAATCGTATCTTTGGAGATGTATTAGCCAGGTCAAGAGTACGAACATAAAAAAAGCTTGTTCATTCAAATTAATTCATCTCCATTATTCTTCCTCCCTAACAGGGAGATAGGCTGTAATATGTGTTGATTTAAATTTGTGATTAATAAAAAATATTATATTCAAATACTTCAAATTTCAAACTAAATTTTTGTTTAGGACAACAAGTTCAACAATTTATTTATTTATTTATTTATACATAATCCACAGCTCTTAAAAATATTTAATTAAAACATATAAATATGATCTTACAGCCAAAAGGGATTAACATTTTAAAGGCCTTAATTTTAAGCAATCGACTCAGTAAAACACCATGAATGTATTCGGATATTTGCTAGTCAGTATACAATTAAATATACATGTGCGCATGTGTGTGGGTGTGTGTGTGTGTGTTTGTGAGTGTATTCGTTTTAATGTGATAAAAACACAGGATTTAAACTATGAAAAGATACCTAACTAACATGAAATGAACTATCTTAATAAAATCATAATCATCATCTTAATATCTCATTTTTTAATTTGAGTTTATTGAGGTGGAAAATATCAACCGAAATAAACTTATTATTATAGGTTTTATGTAATCGAGTTATTATGTTAGTTAGAATGTTGTGCGTAATTTGAGAAAACCAGAGGAATAGGAAATAAGAATGTGTGCCTAGAGCGTCTTTTTGGAGTACAAAAATTTAAAGTTTTAGTGGTAAGTCTACATAACCGTGACAAAGCCCATGTAAAAGAGATAATTCAAGAAGGATACGTCTGTTTTCAAGACTAATGAGTTGATGGTGCTTACAAGATTCTTCATACCCTTTATTATAAGTGTGAGTCCTAAAGTTAAGGTGCTTAACATAATTTCTCTGAATGCTTTCAAATTTCTTAATATAGACAGAATATTGCGGATTCCATATAACACTACAATATTCAAGAATGCTTCTAATATATGAGTTATACAAAACCTTAATGCAATCCAAAACAGAAAAGGGGCTACTTACGCGCAAGATGAAGCCTAAACTTTTATATGACTTACATACAATGGTTCTCCAAATATTAGCTTTTCATCCAGAAGTATTCCTAAATCTTTGAGTACTTGTTTTTTATCAATTTGGTGATGATTAATTTGGTAACTAAATTCTGTTGGAAACCTTCTTCTCGTGAAAGAGACATAGATGCATTTTTCATGGTTGACACCTATGCGGTTACAATTATGATAGCAAGTAAGTCTATCTAAATCGGCTTGCAGTTTGGAACAGTCCAAATTATCTTTGACTGTCATAAAAAATTTAGTATCATCGGCGTAGATCAGGAACTTTGCATAGTGAAAACATTTACTTATATCATAAAGATAGCATGCATATAAAAGGGGACCCAGAATTGAGCCTGAGGGACACCCGATGTTATGATTTCAAAGTTTGAGCAGTAGCCTCCTACTACTACAGCTTCGGAACGATTTTGTAGGTACGATTCCATCCATCTCAAAAGGTTACCCCGAATACCCAATTCATAAAGCTTATGCAAGAGAATAACATGGTCCACTCGATCGAATGCCTTCTCAAAGTCTGTGTAGATCACATCAATCTGAGACTCACCATCCATACTTGACACAACATAGTCCATAAAACAGCCTAAATTAGTAGTTGTAGAACGCCCCTTCATAAAACCATGTTGCTCTTCAGGAATTAGTGTACTCAGCGCAGGATAAATATGCGTATGAACAACTCTTTCCATTAACTTACTGAGAACATTAAGTATCGATATGGGACGGTAATTCTCTATAGGTACCTTTGACCCTTTTTTGTGAACTGGCACAATATGAGCAGTTTTCCAGATGTTCGGAAAATATCCCTCAAGTAGGCATCTATTAAATAGCAATGTGAGTGTGGGTATGTAAGGCTGTTGACCGTGTGAGTAAAATAAATTGGATGTATGTTACAAATTTCTTAACTTACTTACTTGTTTAATGTAATATATTATTTAAAATCAATGCAAAACCTAACAGTATAAATAAAACAGTTAACAGTTGAATTTCAAACAATTAGTATTAATAGTTAGTTTTATCATTACATCTCATCGAGACTAAACATTTCCTTACCCAAAGATCCGTGTCTCCCAATTGGCGTAAAATTTAATTGAATTTATCGAAACGATAAGGATCGTTGTTCCCGTGTATAAATCATTAGCGGGGTTCAGTCGTAGGTGAAGACAGGTGGCCGTTCGGAAGCCACACGAACATTCCCCTCATTAATTTAATCTATTATTAACCAATGTTGCTGCATTCATAATGGCTCGTTTAACACATGGGAATTGGAAATATTCTCTATGTTGGTCTTGTTTGGAAATAAATAACAAAATTTACATGAAATATATTAGTAACATAATATTATTTGAAGGAAACCTTCTTCCCTCTGTGCTTCCCCGGGGCATAAAAATAACAGTGAAGTCCCACACCCAAGGGTGTCGTAAGCGACTAAGGGCATTTACCAGTGGGAGGCTTCTTTGCACAGGATGTTGGCTAGATTATGGGTACCATGACGGCGCCTTTTTCTGCCGTCAGGTAGTAATGTGTAAGAATTATCGTGTTTCGGTATGAAAATTTAAAAATGTAAATAAAGATTGAAAACACTTAATGGGAATGGAGGACACAATATGCTAAGGGAGATAATCAGAAATGGACTAAATAGGAGTGGTACCCCAAATGAAATAAAGGGCGACAAATAAGGTGTTGGGAGGATAAACTAACAAGAGTGCCGGTCCAGAATAGTTTAGACTTACAAGAGATAGAGAAAGGATATCAACGAACACTGTTTTTTTTTTCAAAGTCAAATTTATGTTCAATTAGGCTTAAACTAAGCGCTGAAATAAAAATCGCTTGAATCGTCACTAAATATTTAGAAAAGAAGATTATCATAATATGTTCGGAAAAAGTAGAGCTTATCAGAAAAACATACAAGAAACTCAACGTCCACTCTTTTAAATCAAATAGAGTATTTTACAATAGCTGTCATATACAAAATAAATTAGTTTGTAAGGTCCGCATCCAACATATGAATCGTGTTAGCTAAAAGCTAAATATCAAATATTTCATATATAGATAGAGATAAATTACTACCTAATTAATTGTCAATAATCTAAAGCTGTCCCAATATACCCGATAAGTCTTGCCATGCTTATCGCCTTATATTGGGACGCGGGAATTGCAATTTCTATACAACCTTCTATCGCTGGTAAGCTATATGTCGTCCCATTGACGGACATCGTGTACGGATAAGGTGAGTTACCGTCGATAAGTTTATTGGGACAGAAAATCAACGATAGTTACGATTTTTATCTCAAGTAAGAGATAGACTAAATATTGGGAACGGCCTTAAGTCAATAGGAAAGGTTTTGCGTCTAACTAGAAGGAATTAAACCTTCATACTTTCTATAAAGAATTAACTTGGTACTTAGTCAATTGCAATAATTAAAAGCATAAAGATAACATAAATTATGCCATAGTTGTACGATCAGCATTTTCGATCTGCAAAAATTATTATGCATATGCATGTTTCCTTCGCGTGTGATTTCCAAAAGGTAAAACAGAATATTTACCGCAGGAATGACGTCACATTGTCTCGGTTAAATAAAAAACAAATAAATATCATTTTTTTTTCGTTTTACATTTACCACCACTTCGGAAAAGGTTGAACTTTAATGAGAAAAAGTGGCAATAAACTCATTGCGAATCTTTTAAATCTAAATTTACAGCTTCATCATTTTACAAATCATTTCAATTCAATTACAAAATATTATGTAAAGTGAGTAAGACAAGAAAGTAAATATAAATTAATACGTAAAAATAAGAGCTATGGAGTACAGTAGATGGTAAAATCCTAACACCGTAAATAAATTAAGGTATTTTGCGAGCACGGTATTTTTTACAATTGCTAATAAAATATTAGCAATTGTAAAAAATATAACAACTTTAAATATTAAAAACATGAAGCAGACTTCTTGTTAGCAGGATCATTCTGCCACCACAATTAGCTCCCGTCCACGAGCATGACACATAGGCCAGCCATCGCCTCCTTCAACCATATTTTAAGGAAGTGAACGACTCGTTCCACGTCGACGCCACAAGCAGTGACATTTAAACGAGCATGAGAATACCTCTCACGAGAACTCAACCAAATAACAAAAATAATGTTCATCTACATATTATGCATACTCAATAAATACCTATAGAAGGCTTCAGTTGTTCCAAGGACCACAAAGCACCTAGAAATACCTTAAGCAATAAATAAAATATTTGTAAAATAACTATAATCACGGGAGATACACAACAACATTAAAAGTTCTCAATCCTCTCACCTGTCAGCAAAGCAAAGAAATACTTTGATATCTCCATTCGACACACACTTAGCGTTGACTTAATTTGGTCGCATTATACTTACATCAAAGGGGCCGACGCGGGCCACATCAAACGTATCGATTTTATAATCGACGCAATAGATTTTATTGATTTTATATTATATATGTTGTTGTTCAATCAAAAAGTAAGGCAATTCATAATATTCCTAGACTATACGTGACCATAAAGCAAATTTTTATTAATACTGTTTTGTTTTATGTATAACATGTAAAAAGGAATCATTTAAAGCCAAATGGTAGATTGGCACTTTCAAATAATAGAACAAAAAACAGACAGATGACTGCCCTATTAAGAGTCTGTCATAGATGTGAAAACTTAACACAAAAAATTAGTTTGTGTGAATTATTTAAGTATTAGTGGCATAAAAAATTCAAACTTCATAATTTGATAATTAAATCAAATGGGATCTCTTCGTACTCATAGCTATTTATATATAGCTATGATATAAGCATGAATGTGATGTAAATAGGGAAAACGCGGCCGGAAAGAATTTTTCACTTCAATACGATACAGTAGTTCGGTGGCATATCATTATATATTATAATAAAGGGCGGGAATGGTTTCCTCTAGACACTATCCAACACGATCTTACTTTAGCTGAAAGACCCCAAAATTTTCAAGCGTAACGGCTCCATCTCATTCTATACCCATACCCAAAACGTTTTCGCTGTCAGGGTGCCAACATGTTTTCCAAAACGTAATGTGATTTTTACTCCAACTTTATACAAATGATTTAAGTTTTCTTTAGTGTTAATTCCGACAATATTTGTTGAGTTAACGAGACTGAGTCTCGTGCCAGACTTTGGCGAGACAACACGCCCTGAGGATGCCTCGTGTAGAGGCGAAACAAGTGTCGAATTGTTTAAAAAACAAATATTGGCGGAATTAACACTAAAGAAAACTTAAATCATTTGTATAATTATGGATTTCCGCAAAGTAACGCCTAATTCATATTTTTTTTTACTCCAACTTTAAACAGAAGTTTGTGCGAATCTATTCTGGGAACACGTCATGTGGATGCGCCGTAAGTAGCGGGGGGCCCCAGCTGCAGCACATTATGTATTAGCGGGTGCGTAGGAAAACATAATATATTCTTAAACTTGCAATATCAGTTATGGCTAAATAATAGGCCGACGTAACTGAAATTCCGAGGCGCGATGGTCTGCAGCTGGGGGCTCCCGCTAATCCTCTAGGAACTCCTGGTGCTAAGGTGTAGGTTACTTCCTCTCGGCATGTGTAGGAGGATTTTTGCGTTCCGTTACACCGAGAACTTAATTCGATGCGATTAGATCACAGATGAAGTCTCAATTTACTTTTTATATTAAGCGTATATGCATAAGTATGATAGGAGTCAAACTTAGTGACAGGATAAGAAATAGTGAGATAAGGAAACGTTGTGGTCTTAAAGAAGATGTTGTGACAAAAATTGAGATGGTTTGGACATGTCGAGAGAATGAATGAAGAACGATTGACGAAGAAAGTGTATAAGGCCAGTATGAATGAAAGTGTTGGAAGGGGTAGACCTAGGCGGACGTTTCAAGATCAAATCAGGGACGTCTTGAAAAAAGGCCAGGTCAAGAGTACCCTACACCGGTGAGCATGTATGAAAGGAATAATGAAAGTGGACGAAGCGAAACAAGTATGTAAGGATCGTAGCTAGTGGAAAGAAGTGGTCTCTGTCTACCCCTACGGGAAAGAGGCGTGCTTTTTTATATGTATGTATATTTATGTATATTGCGATTTGCGTGCGGACTGTGTTGCTCGGTGACAATTTTGTTATATTATTATGCGGCGCAAGAGACAACTGTCATTAGATTATCCTCTCAGATGACAACGAGTCTGTCGTCTATGGTATTTCTCTATGTATTTTCCTTTGTACAGGGAAGCGTCAGCACTATAATTTGCCAACACTAAATTACGAGAAAAGAAATAATTGCGGCGGATCCAACATGCTTCGATTTTAAATAGTTTTATATTCTCCGACACATAAATATCTGCCCAAATGCACATCGGACGTCGACACGGCTACATCGATTCGCTTTGCTCTCGACGCTTTATTGTCTGTAAGTAGTTTGGATTTGTCCGAAATGGATCGCTAATCGATACATCTGGGCATTTGCGGTCATCTATTGGCTTTTGATTGTCGTTTCATTTGGCCTCCAATTTGTGACTAAGCTTTAATTAATGGCATTGAAATCCTTCTCCGAATGGTTCTATTCAGGTGTCAATTAAAAAGTTAAGTCAAAGGAATTGGGACATGTAACTAACATTTGAACATTCCTAAATTGACATTCTAGATGTAACAAATAAGGACCTAGCAGAAATTGTTGGATTATTTTCTTTACTATTGACTTAAAATTTTTAAACTTTTTATGGTATCGTAGTCTAATTAATTCCTTTCTTTGCAATACTACCAAATAAAAAGACTTTGAAACTGTGGGATTTTCATCAATAAGAAGAAGTATGAAATTTTCTTTCCCTCTGGTTTGATGACCCTAACTATTAAGCCAGGGGTCCCGTGTTCGAATCCCAATAGGTATTAATTTATTCCTTTATTAACTGATTCTTGTGGTGTGTTATTCAACAGTGGAAGGCTCGTTTGCACAGAATGCTGGCTATATTATGGGTACCACAAGGGCGCCTTTTTCTGCCGTGAAGCAGTAATGTATAAACATTTTGTGTTTCGGTCTTCTCAACTCTCAGGTTGTTCTTGTTGTCTTCATCTACAGGATCTAGCTCTCTACAAGTAGACTTTTAGGTTATTAAAAGTATTTATTTGTGTAATTACTCTTTCTATCTCCTCTTTTTGCTAATATACATTTGAAAAATATATAAACATAATATTATAATTGTTTCAAAAGCATCATTATTGTCAATTTGCTATTAAAATAATATGCACCATGTTAACTGGCTCCAACTTCAACACAATACAATCGTATTATAGGGTTGTCGAGTACTGTAATTCGTAATATATTATGTATTTACTGTACTTTAACAGAAGCCTTACGGATTTATTGAATTTACGAAAAAAAACTTTTTTTTTTTTAAATTTTGCGTTCGTTCTACTGCAGTGTAAGGTCTACTGCGATTTTTTAAATTATAACTTTATTGCTGGGCGAAATTTAAAAGGAAGGAACGTTGGAATTCAGGTGGTAGTTTTGCATCGAATGGTGGTAGTTTCATGTCGATACAATCAGTGGTTTAGGCGTGATTGACCCTCAAACAAATACCATTTTCATTATATATGTATATATATATAGACTCGCCGTTCTCGCCCGCTTCGTCGGGCGAATTTTAAAAGCAAGTAAATTATTTATTTATTTATTTATTTAATATTTTTAAGAAAGCCAACAGCTGGTTTTACATACATTAAAATAATTAACAAATATAATTCGTTGGAGCTAATAATAGGCTTCCACATGTACATAGGAACAAGTATAATATTATTAAATGTAACATATTAATTACAAATAAACAACACAAGTATAATTAAAAATTATTAAATAAAACTTCATAAAATTATTAAATAAAATCTTCTCGCACTCCTATCGCCAGTTGAGAGCATGATCAAAAAAGAGTAATTTCATTCCTAATGTTAATTTGTTAATCACTGCTAAATTGTTTTACCAAATGGGCTCTAATTGAATTAATACTGGAGTTAAAGAGATAAATATTATCCGTGTCACAAAAATGATTGAATGACTGCATAGCTCTTAAAATAAATGTGTTCCTTCTATAATTTGTGCGACAGAATGGTACAGCAAAGATATGCTGTTGTCTTAACATTCTACTAGGGGCTGCCAGACAGACTTTGGTCAGTAATATAGAACAGTCAATCATACTTCTTAGTATTTTGATTAAGGTGATTATATCAGAAATATCTCTACGAGCTTTAAGTGGTAGAAGGTGGAAGCGCTTGCAGCGTTCTTCATAGCTTACATTAGGTATTTTAAACTTAAAGCCTAGATATCGTGTAAACTTCCGCTGAACCCTTTCAATTCGATTAATGTGTTCAGCATACATTGGGTTCCAAATTTGTGAACCATATTCAAGATGGCTGCGAACGAAAGAACAGTAGAGAATTTTTAATGTTTTCATACTTTTGAAAGGTTTGGCTGTACGTATTATGAAACCTAGTGCTTTAGACGCTTTAATGATAGCCTGATCAATATGTGGTACGAAAGTTATTTTGCTATCATGGAAAACACCTAGATCATTTGTTTCGTTTACCACAGATAGAGGTTCCTGTTTTAAAATATACGTATGAGGGAAAGGGGTAGGCTTAGTAGTGTAATGCATGTAGAAACATTTGGATACATTTAGGTCTAATTTGTACACGGTACAATAGTCATCCAGTCTATACAAATCTTCTTGAATGCGTAATGCATCTGTCTTATTATTTGCTATACCAAAAATTTTCATATCATCTGCAAACAAAAGGTGATTCGAATTTTTAATGAATCGTCCGATGTCATTTATGAAAATTATAAAAAGCAGAGGTCCTAGTAATGATCCTTGAGGGACCCCAGAGGGTATATTTTTCCAAGAAGAGCAGTAGCCATTGAGAACAACAGCCTGTTTTCTATCAGAGAGATAAGATTTAAACCAATTGTATAAATCGTCACGGATACCAAGTGCTGTAAGCTTTTTGAGAAGAATACAATGGTCAATTCGGTCGAATGCTTTCGTATAGTCCATGTATATAACATCAACTTGATTACCCTGTACCATTTGTTCAGATATGTAGTCATTTAGCACTGCTAAGTTTGTGACGGTAGAGCGTGCTTTTAAAAATCCATGTTGACATTGATCAAAAGCCGAACTAAATGTTTTGTAAACTTGCGTGAACACAAGTCTCTCAAGAACTTTTGCAAATAAGCTAAGTTTGGATATTGGCCTGTAATTTTCTACATTTTCCCTTGAACCTTTTTTATGTATTGGAGAGACATAAGCAGTTTTCCATTTGAGGGGAACCAAACCTTCGTTGAAGGATCGCTTAAACAATAATGATATTGGTAATGACAGCTCGAAGGCACATGCCACGATAAATTCAGCTGGTAAATGGTCAGGTCCTGAAGATTTTTTCAGATCTAATGACTTAAGGAGTTCATATACTTGTTTGCAACTGACTTCTAGGTTCCCCGATTCAAAGGCCGGATTTGATGATGGTGGAGGCATTTGAGAGCTAGGCGATGAGCTGGATAAAAAAGTAGTATAAAAATAGTCTGAGAACAGCTCACTAATATCATCTCCTTTAGTACAACTTTTGTCTTCAAATGTCATTATGGATGGAATGGTACCACGCTTACGCCTATCTAGGACGTATGAAAACATTTTTTTGGGAGTAGTACATATGGATTGCTCAATGTTGTTCATATAATTATCATAACATTCCCTTTCAGTTGCATCAACACGTTCTCTGAGAACTCTGAAAGAGGCTTCGTCTGATTTGTTTCCATAGACTTTGAACTTTCTAAAGAATTTGAATTTTTCTTTAATCATTCTGATTAGAGATGAAGTATACCACGGGGGATATTTAACATTGCGCGACTTACATTTAGGGACAAACTCATCTCGCAATTTATATATTATTTTGTAAAAAGAGTCAAGTGCTTCATTAATGTCGCCTGAACAGACAATTTCCTCCCAGTCGACCTCTGACAATATTTTACGAATTTTGTCGTAGTTGGCACGCTTGAAACAGTAAAATTCGGTTTTTTGAGGTGATAAGGGCTTAAAATCCAGGGAAGGCACTACACATATAGCTTTGTGAGGCGAGTCCTCAGGTACAAGCGGAGTAGCACACTGGAAAACTGATACAGAGTCATTTGAAAGTACGAGATCAAGTATACGGCCGATATTGTTTGTTACGTGATTATATTGCTATAATTAAATTTTATTCATCTTATTACAAATACAATAAAAAAAATATAGCCATAAATGGTTTACCATCTAGAATAAATTTCACATCGAATGGTGGTAGTTTCATGTTGATACAATCAGTGGTTTAGGCGTGATTGAGCCTCAAACAAATACCAAATTTTATATAGATAAACTAATAATAATAAAGTAACAGATTTAATAAATATAAAACAAAATATCTATCATATCAAATAAACTATTTTATAATTTTTAAAACGTGTTTTTTGTTTTGTTTAAGGGTATATTAATAATAATATATACTAAGAATTATAACCGGCTTATATATCTATCTGTCAAAATATGCAATTGGCAAACAAAAAAAAAACGACTTCAGAAAAAGATTTTCATAAAATTACTTAACGACAACATCCGAAAACGTGTTGTATAAAAATATATATAGCATAACTGCTAGACTAAGTAACACAATATGTAATTTTCTTCAGTCTGACAGCCCTAAATTGGATAGCATTTAAGCAACAATTTAAAAGATCAGCACAGGGCGCGGACGAGCAGTGCGGCGTGCGCGAGCGTAGATCTCCAAGATAGCGCTATCTATCGCCCGATCGTGATAGATAGCGACGCCCGACATTCCCACGGCCGAATTGTTAGATACCTAGATAACTAGAGGATTTACTCGAGTGCTGGAATACCATTGAAATGCCTGCTTCCCTGGTAATGCACATCAAAATGGTTTACGCTTCATGAATGTTTAATTAAAATACAATGAGCTAGGCACTTGCATTTTGATTACACTTTCTGTTTTATTTTTGGTCTGTGTGTTACATCTCTATTACATCACTCAACGGATATCTTATAAAATCTCGCAGTATTTGTAGGCCGAATCAGTTATAACTGTCTCGGTCAGGTCTTTCTTATCCACATATTATAAGCGAACGAAATGGAGCTGCAGGTCTTCTTTACTACTCACTTTCGGTGAACCGTACACACTTACTATTTCTCTTCGATTAACTTTTTTTCTCCCTCGTTGTAAACCGTTTTATTTTGATTGGTACATCTATATTAATTTAGTCACTTGGTTCATATAAAAATTTTTAACAAAAAAACAACCGACTTTAAAAACACTATTCCAAAACAATAGATATAATAATACAATCTCATTAATTAATCTAATTCTAGTTACGATTATTGTTATTTTTGGAATCGGTGTCCTTTCGCCGCGACCCGCTCTCGCCTCTCGCCTCCTCACGACTCAAGCAGATCTCATCTATATATGTAGTAACAAACCTATCTTGGATGACACCGACTCCAAAAATTACAATTAGGAATTGTGAACCTCCTCATTTTTTGAAGTCGGTTAAAAAGACAGAATGGACAATGCAGTATCGACTCACTAGTTCATGTGAAAATGGCACAGTCTATTTTAATTTATTTTCGATAACTATTGTGAATCTAACAGTTATATTTTTTTTCTTAATTACTAATTATACAAATTCTTAGTTTTTTTTTACCAATATTCAGAAATACTCATTATTTCGCCTGTGTAAACTACTATATCAGTGTTGTAACTACATGCGTTATAATCTTTTTACTAGCTTTTCTTTTCCTTTATTATGATTAGTTTGTTAGCCATTAGTGTAATAAAATAATTAAGTTAATAAATCAAATTATAAGCCTACAAGTATGTAGGAATAAAAACCAGCACATACATTGAAACCGTTATACAATGGATCATCGCCAAAATAAAATCCACGGCGAATATGGCCGACGATCGATATTCCGTATACATACGGTGTTTGGCATGTGCTCGATGGATTTGTCGGTCTGCCTGTCCGTCTGTCACTAGGCGAGAACTACTACGCTGTTGGCATAAGTGATAAGCTGACATGTTTTTATATTAATTCAACTAAGCCACATAAATTTCTTAAACACTGCATTTTGAATAGAAAGATAAGTTAGCTTTAGCATATTTAATTAGTGCAAAATTTAATAGCAACAAATTGATTCTAGAAGTTTAACTAAATCATACGAATAATGGCGCAAAATTGATTAAAACCTTACTTTACTTCAACTTCTACACAATAAATTAAGAATTAAAGAAAACTGTATGAAAATTTAAATAAATTAGAAACAATATTGACTAGTCTGACTAAGAATATGCGCCAAGTAGAAAAATAATGAACATTTAGATGATATAATAGCATTGCCTGATTTACTTAATTTCAAAATATAATAAAATATCATCAATTTAACAATAAAACTGTTGTTATTAAATATTTTGAATTGACGCAACCTGTGTTACCATCTTCTTGAGTAATCGGTGCAAATACTAAAAAAATGTACCCGTAAATACAGCACCTATTTATTTTTCAAATCACTTTTTAAATTTACAATTACAGAATAAAAATATTTAAAGTAGTATCCATGAAAAATTGTTACATAAAATAATATTATGCGCTTCCGCTAGGGCTCATGGTCTTGCACCAAACATGCCTACTACGGAATATGAATTAAGAATTTCGCGACGTGTGACATCATTGGTAGACTGAATATCGTTAGCTATTTCCTCATTTAAATGTATTTTGTATTGTTATTAGAATAACAAATATAGTGCAATAGTTTCAGGATCGACATAATTTCAAGAATTTGACTTGATTTAAAGTTGTGCGTTGTTCTGTTCATAGGAACCAAGTCATCGATTTTTGTGACAAAAAAACTGCATTCATAAATTTAATAAACCTAGTACTTAGTTGGGGAATCAAACACGGCAGTTTTGGATAACAAAATGTACATTATTCCTATTTAAATATCGAATGTTACAATGAAAATTGATATCAAAAATGAAATAAGATGCAATTGTTTTTTGTATCGTTTAATTTAATTTAGTAGGTGTTCGCTCTGACATTTGAATTCACCTTTTTTTTCACATTTAGCTCTTTGTGTATCGTCTCGTTTTTTCGTTTCATCGAGTTTCAAATCACAACGATCCTAAAGATGTCACTCAAAAAATTCAGTAACTTTAGTTGAAGCGACAACTTATTAGCTGATCGATTGTTCAAGGACCTAATGCTCTGTGGACGTCTAGATCACTTTGCGATGTGGAGAACGTAGGCGGGGGTGATCACTTAACATCAGGAGACCCAATGGAAGGCTACTTTGCATAGGAAGCTGGCTAGATAATGAGTACCACAACGGTGCCTATTTCTGCCTTGAAGCAGTAATGTTTAAACATTACTGTGTTTCGTTCTTAAGGGCGCCGTAGCTAGTGAAATTACTGGGCAAATGAGACTTAACATCTTAATATGTCTCAAGGTGACGAGCGCAATTGTAGTGCCGCTCAGAGTGTTTGGGTTTTTCAAGAATCCTGAGCGGCACTGCATTGGGTAGGGTGTATCAATTACCATCACTGAACGTCCTGCTCGTCTCATCCTATATTTTCATAAAAAAAAGACCCATTCGCTCATGTGTCCACTTCCATAAGAAAAACTAAACGCAATTTTAAATGTAATATAATGATAATGCTTGTGTCCATCATGTTTGTAATCCGATTTAAATATCGTTGTAAGTAGCGACATGGGCGCGTGGATGGCACGTGAGCTTACGTCATCGGTGTCCAGATTATCATTGGGCGGTGAATTAATGAAATAAAGAATAACGCGTTCATATTTCAACTTACATTTTGCGACAAATTGACCTATTAATAACTAATAAGAGGGCTTTGAATTAAATAATTGTAACTTGACATACATACAATATGTTGATGTCATCAAATCAGTTAAGTCGAATAAATTAACAAAATATTTACGAATGTAAAATTGAAACCATCAAAACTTCAAATACAGGTAGGTATGTAGGTACAATTTCTGTTGTATGCATAATTGATTAGATAATATTAATTAAAATGAAACTCACATCAAAATATTAAAAGCAAAATTATTCAAACACTAGTTGACCCAACAGGCGTTGTTCTGTATGTAATAAATAAAATAATGTTTTTTATTAATTTGTCAATAATATTTCAAAACATCAAGAATTATTTCGTAAAATATGCACCCTGTTGTTGTAATGAAATTGTTTCACAGCAGAACTGTCAAACCGTGCGTCAATAAATTCTCTCATAGAAAATATGTCCATACAAAACAAATATCGGACGACGGGGGACACATCAAAGGAAAAACAAAATTGTTGTTTTTATTTAATTCCGAGCATTTTCATATTTATTCAGCTTTTAAACCTTCCCTGGACTTCTACGAATAATTCAAGACCAAAATTAGCCAAATCGGTCCAGTCGTTCTCGAGTTTTAGCGAGACTAACGAAGAGCAATTCATTTTTATATATATAGATTAGGTTTCACTTAAACCAGAAACATAATGTTGAGGATAAGCTTGCGCGGTGTTTTCAGGACGAAACGACGTACCTTCAAAAAGGCGCGTACATCTTCCAGAAAGACCGGCAACGCTCCTGTGATACATCAAGTGTTGCAGCAGAATGTGGGAGGCGGTGAACACTTAATATCGGTCTTAATATAAATTATTTTGTAAGGAATATTTGTAATTCTTGAATATTGTTGTATGGTTTTATATGGCTTGTATGGTTACGACTGAATCGGCAGTGGGCAGGGCACATACCTCGAAGGACAGATGGCCGTTGAGTAATAACATCGAATGGCGATCACGTACTGGAAGATGTCGTGTTGGTTGGGCTCCTATAAGATGGACCTACGATGTGGTCAAGATCGCCGGAATAGGTTTGTTAAGAGCGGCGCAGGACCTATCAATATAGCGATCTTTGGGGGGTCCTTTATCCAACAGTGGATGGTCCAACACTAGATGGTCCAACAGTGGATGGTCCAACAGTGTGTGGTCTTCCGGCTGAAATGATGAACTTGTTTCATAGCGTAATAGTTATACCTACATACTCTGTCAAAATATCAGCTGTCAAACTATGTATGTTGATGAGATCCCTCAAAAACCATGGTAGTAGTAATTCAATGCTGCCAATTAACCATTAATCTCAACTTTTTTCCGTTTGCGGCTTATTCATGCCAGCACAGCAGTATTTCGGGCTAATCTTAGAATACGAGATCACTCTGTCTGGGACTGTGGCGTAGATGTGGGAAATGTGGACGATTTCTTAATTATTGTTCTTTAAAAGATTCTTCTTTACACAATCTTATCCTCCTGAAATTCCCTATCCTACTTGGTCTAATGTCTCTTCTAACTGGTCTTTACAGCATTTGTAAAAAAAAATCTGTAAATATATTACGAAAAATAAGATTAAACTATAAGTAACACTTTTAGTTTAATCTTAATATTATATTCATATTATAGTAGTGTTAGCACTACTATAATATGAATATAATATAATATATATATGCATAAGTTTTTTTTGTGTAATTTGCTGGTCTTGCTAACAGCAAGTGTATTTTTTTTTTCAGAGTTCGCTTAAGAATAAAAAACTATTCTAGGTATATAAACCGTGCATTATATTTGAAATTTCATCACAAAAGTACAAATACTATTAGTTGGAGGCCTACCTCAACATTGGCTAAATTGTGGTGGCACTTCCACTAAAGCCACAATACAAAAATTAAAAAGAATACAGAACCGTAAAAACTAGTATCATTAATTAAAACTACATCAATAATATTATAATCAACGAGTCACTGACTCCACCCAGTGAACCAGAAATTTTGTCTGCCGATGTCAAACAATAACTATACAAAAAGTATCCCTGCATATTATTTTGTATGTAAATGAAGCGTCCATACAAAATTGTTCACAAAATCATGTCAAGCAGCTACCGATCACAGTAACAATAATATTATGTTTAACACGAATATGTCACTAACAAAGCAACACAGCCTTCTTCTAGCCAAGCATTCTGTTGGATACGATACTCCACTTTGCCAAAACAAACTTAAGACCGTCACTGAAACATTCAAATCGCAACTTTAACACGACTTCATACCGAACATTATAAATACAAAACAGTAGTGGTAAAGCTTAGCTAATTGTAGTGTTATAGTTACAGTTGGTACAGTCAATTATCGTCTTTAAACTATTGTGTTAAAGGTTGGTGTAGCTGTAAATTGAATGCGATAGTTTCTGGATGCGCTGGCCAAGGGTAGACAATAGTGAATATAACTTAATGTCAAGGATGCGAAAAGTAAGTCAGATTAACTAGGATACTCACGTTGTGATCGTAAGTTTACATTGCGGAACATCGATTTATTCCTCGACAATCTTGGAATCTCTTGTATTCATTGTGAAGGTAGAATATAATGCACTTGTTAACGTTATTATGTGCACTGATAGTTTTTTTTACTACATCATACATTTTAGTTTTATATACAAATGCAATTAACTGGATCACTGCAAAATAATGAAATTTTTTTACACAAGTTTAGTTTATATTATTTTAATTTTTAGAAAACTGCAAGTATTTTTTATATACGAGGAGGCAAACGGGCAAAAGAGGCTCACGTGATGGGCAGTAGTGAGGCCATCATATCATATCATCATCATAGGGACTTCCGCAAAACCTTGGTCAAACGCAAAACGGGGTCAAGAGATGTGTTCCTTACGTAACTGCAATCGGTAGGTAGTTGAATCCACGAAGAGGCTGTGTGAGGCAAGAAGCAGCCTAGAGAAACTCTCTAAGTAAAAAGCGATTCACTAGATTGTATGAAATGTGCAGTCATTGATATATTGTCCGATGACGGCTTTAATCTTGTAAAAAAACAGAGATAGCCGAAATCCACTACGTTTTAAGCAACTGATCGCTTTCAAAGTTAGCCAGATACTTCGTGGCCCAATTGTAATTACTATTTCAAACTTATGTCAAATCTCACTGCTCGTTTCATGATTTACTATATTTCAATTTTCACTTAGGCGGGACTGCCTATTATTATGTAGTATAACATCCTCTTTGGCCAAGAAGTTTCTCGCAAAACACGTGATTGTAGAATGTGAGACGTCGGCCGCTGCGTCGATGTCAGACATAATGCGAATTGGATTGTGACGTAATTTCCGGTAGTGATAAGGCTGCTTGTGTCAACCGAAAAGCTCCTGTGTGCATTCCCCATAATAAATGCAGAGAGAACCCACATCATCAGGCAACGCCAAAGAATAAAGCCAATCGGTGATTATTTGATCTTCTATGATTCGAGCCGCTGGTACTGGGGAGCACCCGCCCAGAGTTGCGAAAAATACTCCTTATGAGGCCGAATATTTGACTTAATTATATAGTTGCAGGAAGTGGCTTGTAGTGAAGTACAGTCTTACTTTACCAAGCTTTTCAGAGTCAAATTTGGTCTTTTCTTCTAAGTGACAACGGAACTGAACGTGGCTCGATAAATTTGCTTTCAAATAGATTTCGTTGGCCCGGATGCTCATTGTGGAGGAAAAATGAGCTTCCATAAAAAATCAAATAGATACGACAAAGTTTATTAAGTTCCATGATTGTTTTTTTCAGCCTTTTATAATACTCATAATAGTTTGATGACTTTAGATGTTTTTTAAGTCACTATCACTGCTTTGGAAACAAATGCCGCTCTGAATGAAAAGAACCGTGCAAGAAAATTTCTAAGTTTTATTATTTTTTGCGCTCTTTTAATAAAAATACTAATAATTAATGTAAATAACTAATAATTGCTGAAGAGGATCATTATCTAGTAACAGGTTGTATATCTGCTTGAGTATAGGATTAGCAGTAGTGCGTTTTCTAATAAAACTTTTTTTGGTTAATATGTCTAATTTAGAATTTGTCTTCTATTAAAATAATAAATACCACATCCACAATTTATATATCTCAATGACTGTTCAGAATATTGTGGTGCCTAAATGGTAATTAGACATTCGTAGCCCACGGGCAGCGGGCCACAGTAGCGAGTGCAACGCCCACTGTGGCGTATCTCATACCTCGTACCTCCACCTGCCCACAGCCATCCAACTCTACTGTGACAATTCAATACGGTACGCTAGCGACTACAATATTGAATATTAACTACTCGCTATTGAAGATTGAAGTGTTTGTACACGTCAAGTTTTGAAAGAAATTCAGAAGCAGATTCAATAAATTCAATTTCAATTCAATAAAATTAAAATTAAAATATATTTTAAACTCGCTTTCCAATTCAATCTTTTAGTTTCTTTTCTTTTTCTACTACTTTTGGATGGTCACTTTTAAGACCTATAAAAAAAAGGAACCGTGTTGTCTACAGCTACTGTCAACAGGTCGACTTGGTAGGTACCTACTGAAAATCAGTGTTGGAAATCGTTTCCAAAAATACTGAGTGGGTGTCCTTTTCATGACGCCGTATTTTTTTATTTGTTAATTTAACTATGTATATATGTTTTGTGATGTCATGAATAAATGCATACTTCACTTTACTTTACTTTACAATAATACTTTATAATAGAGCATATATTTCATACTTGATTGTGCGATCATGATCAAATTCTTGTTTATATTAAATTGAAACTATTTTTTTTTATGAAAATAAGGGACAAGACGAGCAGGACGCTCAGCCGATGGCAACTGATACGGCCTGCCCATCACAACGCAGCGCCGCTCAGGATTCTTGAAACCCCCAAAAATTCTGAGCGGCACTACAACTGCGCTCGTCACCTTGAGACAAGATGTTAAGTCTCATTTGCCCAGTAATTTCACTAGCTACGGCGCCCTTGAGACCGAAACACAGTAATGCTTACACATTACTGCTTCACGGCAGAAATAGGCGCCGTTGTGGTACCCATAATCTAGCCGGCATCCTGTGCAAAGGAGCCTCCCACTGGTACTTACTTTACTGGTACTCCACTTTTATTACATCGTCTCGAACTTTTTCGTCTGTGTGTTGCATGTCGCGTGACTGTCGGGCGGCGCCTATAGTTCGCAGCAGCTGACCGTGTAGTGTATAGACTATTACTTATTTGTGCCATTGCTCCACGCTATTTTGATTGTTTTTGTCAGCGTTTAATGTAAATGTTGTTTGTCAGTGATTAATGTAATCCTTTTCAATCAATATTTTTAACCAGGGCTAAGACACAGAGTTCAATAAAAATATTAGTTGGAGACTTAGGACTAGACTTAGACTACTTTTATTATTTCCCATATCATTCCAAATCTACAAGTATAAAATTAAGATTGATAAAGCGATTTTTATATTCTAAATGGAATATTATCCCAAAAATTTTTAGTTAAATGTCTATAATGTAAAATTTTTGATTAATAAGCTAAAATTGATTTAAATATTAACAATAATGCGTTTTTTATACCCTTAATGGAATATTATTCCAAAAATTTTTAGTTAAATGTCTATAATGTGAAAAAAAGTTTCACTTTTACGGTGGTTTCATAAAACCACACAATCCTTTTTTGTCTTTTTCTTAAAATATGTCAAACCATTCATTAGTCGAGTGAATAATTTAATTAAAATTATATATTTTAAATAAAACACTTTTTAAAGGATTAAAAAGAGTTTAATTGTAAATGTGTTTTTACATTACTTTTTGCGTCAAAAGTTAAATTTTTGTTATTATTTTAATTTACTCGACGTTTTGAGAGTTTCCAGATCAAGTTTTCAGGGGGACTGCGGTTGAAAAACAAAATTATTGAGGTGTCTTATAAGTTGTGTTATGTTGTTATTGATTTGTCTAGTAACTAGTTAAATCAAATAAAAACTATTGAATAATTTTATTAGAAAAATTATTCAATAATATCAGTTTTAGTTAATACGACCAATCAGTTAGCTCTATTTTTAATTTATCTATTTTAGTGTGTGAAGAGAGACTTCTTGATGTTACAACATCTAGCTCATAATCTTTACTTCATTTCAGCCGAATATTATTTCTCAATCATTAAAGATTTTTCTGAATCCAATGAATAAATTCGTGAGCAGTGAGTAATATATTTTTTTCTTTTAAATACTCCACCAGACACAAAACTTGCAAGCCCGCGTTTGTTAATAATTATAAAGCAACCAACGCAAACAAAGCAATTTCCACGTTACAGGATAAAATATTGGCAATAATAACATGCCGTACGATGACACGCTGATTTAAGGGTATCTAGTAACCAAGATGTTTTGTAACTTTCAAAAAAAGCGCGTACACCTTCCTTAAAGGCCGGCAACGCTCCTGTGATTCCTCTGGTGTTGCAAGAGATTGTGGGCGGCGGTGATCACTTAACAACAGGTGAGCGGTACACTCGTTTGTCCTCCTATTCCATTAAAAAAAATGCGTGAAGGAAACGCTAATCAGGGGCTAATTATAATATTTTTTTTTCTTTCTAAACTATCAAAACATGGTATTATATTTGACCATTGATATGCTACATCTGAAATATGATATTATATATATTTTTATATTGAAACAAAAGGGTAAAAAAATTTAATAGTATTACATAAATAAAATATCAAACAATAAATATTTTAATAAATATGTATGAATATATTATTCTTGGTTTGCTTGCAACGTTTATTTATGCTATAATATAATAGCTAATATTTAAATCAAAGATAAAGGCATAAGGAAAGGTAAGAAGGTGATAGAATATCATATAGATAAGTATTAGTAGTGGTAGTTAGTAGGTCAAAAACAATTAATTCTGCTTTTTTATTGTAATAGTAGAAAAACCAGCGTATAGCCCCACTTGATGGTTAATATATCATATTAATGTAACTAATATGATATAATAAACAAATATGAAATAAAACCGTGCAGCTTGTGTCAAGCCTTACAAGGCAATATTTAATTCCGTTTGTAGACGCCACGTGCTAACACTTTTTTACCTAAAGATCGCTCGCGACGGTTATACCGCGGGACGTGAGCGGAATGTAGACTGCGGAATTTTTCTCTTTGAGTGATTTGGATTATTCCATTACAAAGTTCAATAACATTTATTATTTTTTTAATTTGCCAGGAAGAGCAACGAAGAGCACATACGTTACAATTTAAAAAAAATACCATGGAAAGAGTGCCTGTTTTTATTGATAACTGGCCTCTACGTTTAAAGAACTGTATTGCAGCCAATGAAGACCAATTTGAATAAGCTTTATATATAATTCAAAATGGGATAATGGGGAAGATTTGAGTGGGTGCATAATACGCTAAAATATTGTGTACAATGGTTGAATTATGACGAAGGTTGGCAAGGCATAAAGGCATAAAAGGCATTTATTTTCTCAAAATTGTATCCTTTAGAATTCCTTTTGGTGTAATTTCTAATAACTACTAGACACTACTACCGCTTCGGAAACAAATGGCGCTCTGAGAGAAAAGAAGCGGCGCAAGAAACTCTCCCAGCATTCTTTTTTTGCGCTCTATTCAATAAAAATATAAAATATTGTACAATCATTTCTATCGCTATAAAATAATCACAATCTAGTCCCAGGCTGTCCGATCATTTAGATATTCAGCAGTGGATCAATAGGATTTACGACAGAGCCATTTTTTATAAAACCTTTAAATTTATTTCTAGATAATGCCTGAACAGTGGCTGGGACTTTATTATAGAAGTGTATACATTTACCCTTAAAGATATAATGTGTTAAACTTATCCGAAAAACCAAGACGGCTGCTAGCGTTTCCTCGATATTTCTGGCGTAATAATTAATCCCTTTGAAATGTCACTAAAAAAAATTATGGTGAGATTATTTCTCTTTTATATGTCTACATAAAACGCCTCAATGGTTTATGTCTTATTGGAAATCTTATCAAATTAAATATATCTGATACCTTAATCATTTCATGCACATTATTACAGCCCGTTGCACAATATATAGTTTAAAGAAATATCACAAGAGTTATTGCAAAATAACCACTAACGTGCAAGAAAATTAATTCACACATACTGGCGAACTGGCGTGACGCAGGAGTCGGAACTCGCTTGATGCAACCCCTCGCGCTGCATCGATCGCTGTCGCCAAATCTATATCTACTCTACAGATATAAATTTGTAGCCTCTCTCTGTAATTTTTCATGCGAAATTCTGAAATAAATAAACGATTTATTACTCTAATTTTGTCTGTCTGTACTTTTGGCTGAAATTTGGTGTGCAGTTAGACTATATAGTTTACTAATAGATAGATAACTTTTCAGCTTATTTCGTTATAACATATCTACGGGGAAAATCAAAATTTTTTGCGTAAAATGCTTAAGATATAAAGATTAGCCTCATTTGTCCAGTTATTTTACAAGCTATGGCGCCCTTCCGACCGAAACACAAGAATGCTTATACAATACAACTTCACGGCAGAAAAAGTCGCAGTTGTGGTACCCATAATCTAACCGGCATCATGTGCAATGGAGCCTCCCACTGGTAAAAAAAACTGATAAGATGAATAAGACTTATTGCATTTAATCATTTAGCCCATATTCAATTAAATCCATGCTGATGAAGTAGCAGGAACAGCCAGTATAGAACAAAAAAAGTAATAACTAATTTAATTTAATTTATTCAACTAACAAAGTTTACATTTATATAAAATATGTATAAATATAATACTTAACATAATTCCGTCTGCATGTGGTCTGAAAACACCTTAATGGATCAGCAAATATGTACATACCGGTAACCAAAGATGGACTAAATTAATCAACTAAAAACATTCAACCTTTATTTAAGCCCAAAGTCGGTTTTACTCAGAGTTTTATATAATTTATGTGAACGATATTCAAGACAAATTTTAAAACAAAAGAGCAATGGAACGTTAAAAGTCTTTTTTTATGATAATACGGGACAAGACGAGCAGGACGTTCAACTGATGGTAATTGATACGCCCTGCTCATTACAATGCAGTGCCGTTCAGGATTCTTGAAAACCCAAAAAATTCTGAGCGGCACTACATTTGCGGTCGTCACACTGAGGCAAAACATGTTAAGTCTCATTTGCCCAGTAATTTCACTAACTACGGCGCCCTTCAGACCGAAACACAGTAAAGTTTACACATGAATGTTTCACGGCAAAAAGAGGCGCCGTTGTGGTACCCATAATCTTGCCGGCATCCTGTGCAAAGGAGCCTCCCACTAGTTAAAGTCTAGTCTTTCAATAGTCCATATTGTCACTTATATTATTTTTTCTTAACCAAAAGTCAATTAATTTATCAGAATTTACTAAGATGTAGACGCACTTAAACCAAGTGTTTATCTCTTGGCATTTTGTGTGCAGACTGAAGGTATTCTGTCTCAAAAGTTTTTTGTTAGGAGTGAAGTGGCATTCTGCTCAAAATTTGTTGATTTAGGTTTAAGAGCGTACATTCAAAAAATATTGTAATTGCATACCGAGGCTAAAACGAGAGGGCGAGTGACCAAAAGCAATTAAAATAATTGCAATACATGGTGTATTGCAATTATTTCATTTTGTTACAACTATAATCAGTTACTTAGTGATAATACTGTCTTGTAAAGCATAAAATTTTTTAACAAAAAAACAACTTCAAAAAGACTATTCCAAAACAATAAATAATATGCACTAAAAAGTATATAAAATATAATTGCGTATTTTTATACAATCTATTTAATTAACCTATTTCTAGATACTGTTGCGTAGCAACCCTTCAGCCACCCGTTGAAGGTACCGCCGCCCACAAGAGGAACAGCGGCAGACCGGCGAAGTGCAAGTTCAGAAAAAGTGAACGCAAATAAAGACTCGTTCCTATAAGCGGAGTATTATTTCCAATCCCTGACCCACTCCCGTGTCAATACGATTATTGTTATTTTTGGAATCTCTATATACTTACATAGACTCTCGCCTCCTCACGACTCAAGCACATCTCACCTATAACTATGTATGTATTTACAAACCTATCTTGGATGAAACCGACTTCTCTCATGGATGTTTTCTCATGGATGCCATTGTCAGATTTGGACCAAATTACAATGGGACCACACGGGAAGCAGCAGCTTTCAAATAATTATCAAAATCGGTTCACCCAGTCGAAAGTTTTGAGGTAACAAACATAAAAAAATACCGATGAATTGAGAACCTCCTCTTTTTTTTAAGTCGGTTAAAAATACTGTAGAAATCTATTAAAAAAACTTTAACTTTAAATGTGGCAACAATGACAATGCTCTACTTGAATGCTGGCAACCCTCCTGTGATTCCTCTGGAGCTTTAGTAGAATGTGGACGATTTATGAAATTTACTTTAATCTTGTTCCAGATCACGTAATATTTTGAATAATTTAGTTTTTATTCAAATATCAAAAAATCAGATCAGAATAATATATAGACAGTGAGATATAATGCACCGGTTACGGCAGTGAATAAAATTAATAGCTTTTTTAAAGGTAGGCATTTAAGGGTGTATTTAAGTAGAACACACTGACGGTTCTTTATTTTCCAGAGGTAAGCTCTTAGTAAAATACCCTCGTAAACACGTAAAAAACACGAGAAATTAGCTACAGTTGATTTAACTTTATATAATTTAATAATAACTTAACAATAAGAAACTATTAAATTACAAAATGCGCAAATGTATCCTCGATTATTAATCGTTTAATATAATTAAATATAATAATGTTGATTAATAACTCATCAGATGGGATGTTACCACGAAGATGTAATTAATATAATTTTGACAAGACGCCCATTGTAATGCATTCATACAAGTGCATGTGAACTTAACCTTTGTACAAAATTCTCAACATTCGCTAATCCAACATTGAACCACAGATAACTTATTATAAGTAGGCTAGTTTTTTCGGAATTTATTTGGCTTGGTCTATGTTGTACATATCTCCGTGAATACACAATACTTTTTTAATTTGTTTCAAAGTTTTTTTTTATTAAGTTTGAAAATTGATTCCTTGAGAAATCTTTTTGATGTCAACCAAATACCACTACCACCGCTTTGAAATCAAATGGCACTATGACGGAGAAAAGCTTTTGCAACAAACCCTCATAATTTATTTAGAGATAATAGGAGGACAAATCATGAATATTGATCACTCACAAACGTCCAGGATGTAATAAAATACCAGAGGAAATACAGGAACATTGCTTTTGTGTTAGGTGAGTGAACATGGGTCCTTCAACAGTTTTTTGTACACCAACAACATCATAGTAAAACAAATGAATATACAGCTCCTGTACCGGTACATATTGTTAAGTGATCACCGCTTCCGATACCCTCATGCAACAAGGATCCCAGGTCATATAGTCCTTGAAACACTGCGCAAATTGTTATATTTTAACTTCTCACAATTCACAAAAAAACCTTTTCAGAAGAAACCGTCTATATTTAATCTGTGGCATATCCTTGGATGGACGTGTGATAACAATGTACAACATCAACCGGTAGGTCAACAATTCAACTTTCAACTTTGCACATTATGTCGTAATTAGATTTTTAACAATCCGCGCTGGTCGTTGATCATAACAGTATATGTTCATCAGAAGAGAAAGAAGTTCATTTGATGTGCTATTTAATTAAACTGATAAAAAGGATTAGAAATTTAATCTATATTTAATTAACTTTAATTATTTCAAACAAGCAATACTTTATAAAGTAAATTTAGTTATGATAAATGTAATGCAGTGTAGGAAGCCCGAAGACAAGGTGGACCGAAGATCTGGTCAAGATTGCCGGAATACGTTGGATGAGGGTAGTGCAGGATCAATCATCGTGGATCAAAGATTTGGGGGAGGAGTTTGTTCAGCAGTCGACGTCTTCCGGCTAATATGCTGTAGGTAGACGGCGGGGCAAAGAGTCAACCAAATTAGAAAAGTAACAATATTTTAGTCTACTGTACTATTATGAAACTAGGAAAAGTAATACAATTGACATCTGTAGCGAATCTCTCTCAGATATGAGTCATGTGATTATCTCCGTTGAACTAATCTCATTGAGTAAACATAGTGTGGGTGTCGGGTTACGAAATAACACCATGATTCATGCCAGGCTTGTACCGAAATATGCATGCTGCGCCTGATAATGATCCCAGTGCATGGGAGGAAATCGTTGTAACATTATAACAATTGAATCTTGTTCTGAAAGATGGGGGCAGTTATATACCTCAATTTTAAAACCTTAATAAATTAAGTTCTAAAATTTTTTATATTTTTTCTGGATTTAGCAATGATGCATCCGCTTAAGCTTTAGTAGTTATGGTAGTTTCTAAGTATTATAGTTTAGATATCCCTCCGAGTCGAGCAAAAACAAGTGGCACGGCCTACCATCATTTTCTCGAAATCCTGAATTAACAGTAAGCAAACCGACATTGTATAAACATGATATTTTTGAAATTTTAGTTAATTTGAACTAGTAGCTTAATAATTATAACTAGTCACCGTTTCTTAATTTTGTCACTCACTGACTGACTGACTGACTGACCGATCATCAAAAATCTAAGATACTTCTAGCACAAATAGAATTAGCTTCAAATTAAGAATAAGAATAGCTGTGATTTTTATTGAGTGTTAATTTCGTCAACTTTTGTATTTAATCAATAAAATATGAGATTACAAGGCTACACAAATTTAAATATAAACAAAATTTATGAACGAGTTTTTGCAATTAATCCCAGAAGTGAGGGTTATCACTTTAAAAATAACAAATTGTTTAGATTGCAAAGTTATTTATGCAGTTGTTTCTGTTGCAATTTATGTCCTCTGATGCATTTATCATGGGGAGGACCCGTACGCTCGTTTGTCCTCCTTTTCCATAAAAAAAGTAAACGTGACACTTTCGATAGTCACATCTAACTAATATTGACTTTGGAAGTATTAAGACGCAGGACTTCTCAATATGTGAATACAAAGGAATAAGAAACATTTACCGACCAGATTTGTGAAAAATTGTAACACCAATGCCTCCGAGAGAAACCCGTAGAGATTGAGTGCCTTTGAGAAAAACTGTATCTAAAACTCAATAAGTCCAGGAAAAGAAAAAGAGGAAGGCTATTGAAGACAGAAATAAAGTTGAAATAAATCGAAATACAAATTATCCTATCTCTCAAGTCGTCAAGTTGGATAAGCAAAATTTGACACGAATTATTTATATATTAAGAAGAAAATATTAAGATATAACTCTACTTGTAAGGTATCAATGAGAAATATTTACGATACAATTAGCATAAGTAGGAAACTTGAAACTCAGAGCGCAATTATCCTGGAGAGTACCATATTGGCAGCGCGCGGCATCAAATGACATTGTTTGATTATGTGCTGTTGAACCCACTAAGTTCAATAAGGTTGTCTACAAACGATAGACATTATAAGCGATATATATAGTCTTTTGATTTTATTTCATATCATGTTAATAATCTTACATATATCTCACAATAATAACTTATTGACACACTTTTTACACAAATTATCTGGCCCCAAGTTAAGCATATTATATAGCCTGTGTTATGCGCTACAATACAATGATATATTTAATACAATATACTTACTTTAACATACATAAATTCATATAAACATACATAAATATATTTAAACATCCATGACTCGGAAACAAACATCCATATTCATCATATAAATTCTTGCACCTACCGGGATTCGAAACCGGGAGCTCTAGCTTAGTAGGTAGGATCGCTAACAACTCGGCTATACAGGTCATCAAAAGTTATGGCAACTAGAAGACAGCTGGCCATGGGAATCCGCAATAACAAAGATGAAGATGCGTGAAGAAGAAGTGAGATATGATGTAGTTTTCGTTCCTCGTTTGGAGTGACATAATGTACTATGGTCCATTAGACGTATTAGTTCGGAAATAATGGAGCTGTAAATTATTCCACAAAATATTGGCTTTGATGCATTGACTATATATATATATATATACGTAGACATTAACTTATACAGATTCCATTAAAATATTCATACAAATTATTTCTTAGCAGTAATGTTCAAAGCTCGGATGCACAATTTTGTTAATTTAAAGAGGCACTTAACTGATAATACTTCATCATTGCGTGGCGTTGTATTCAAAGCGCGGTCGTAACACAACTGAACGAAAACTGTAGGCAGAGTTGCTTCAGACAATAATTATTGAGCATGATTGTGAGTCTAGTTGTGTTATTGTGAGTCAATGCCGTGATAAAATCAATTAGGCACAATGCTTAGTTGAAAAAACAGCACGGATTTTAATAAAATCATATAAATATGATCTTTCGTTATCTATTTTTATATAAAATATATGACTTTATATATATAAATTTATCATCATACAAGAATCACTTCATTTATTAATTCTAGGTTTAATTCTCTAGTGCAAAGTTAACTTTATTCTAAAAGCACCTTTAGTTAAAGGCTTTTATCCTTTTCACACTAAACGCAACATCTTTAGAGTGAGCAGAAGGCATATATACCTACAAATAAATTTGTTTGATTTTCAGAACTCCCGAATCGCTCCATTCCCACCGCAAACAGACTCAGTCGTAAACTAAGAGCACTTCAAATATCTCTAATTTGTTTGAACTAATTTTTCATAGCTTCTGAACAAATAGTACGCAAATGCGTTGTCTGTCTGTATTTTCTTAGTTAATGCTTTGTTACACTCAAGCGAAGGCGATTTACACGCGGAATATAAACCGCAAATGCTTCCTCTTTTTTTGTAGAGAATTAAAATTCTTATTTAGAATTGACTTCTGCTAACTATTTGCATCAAAATAATAATAATAATATAAATCTTTATTCGTTGCAAAAAGAAAATACAATTTTGCTTAAAATTACCCTCGACCCCCAAACTAGGACAGCTCGTGACATGGGGGTCAGTCTCTTCCCAGTTGTGCAATGTAAAATGTCAAAATAACCAATATCAACATAATTTAAGGTGACTAACAATGGAGGCTATGCATCTAATGATGACATCAATAACTATTTTATATAAAATTTAGGGTGTTTGTTGTGTGTGTGTGTGTGAATATGTGTTTAGCTTTTTATCAAATGCTATACCTAATATAAATAGTCATTAACGAATAAGATTCTCAGTAGCTTCGTAATTTAGGTTTCTTAACATGTTCTTTAATTTATATCTAAGTTCATATATATTATTATGCATAATTTTAAGTTTTGTATTAAAAATTTTGAAAAGATATCGTCCCAGGTAGTTAAATTGACTTTGTGCAAATGAACTTTTTGTTCGGGGAATGTGTATTACAGGTCGACGTCGGCTAGTACTGTCCGGTGGTGAAATTGGGTGAATCCGGATCCTGTCTGTCAATGGGACGACGTATAGCTTACCAGGGATAGAAGTTTGTATGGAAATTGCAACAGTGAACTGGCGATAAGAATGACTTATCGGGTATATTGGGACAGCTTCAGATTATTGACAGCTAATAACTGACAGAAGAAGGAAGTAATTTATCTCTATCTGTGGATAGTATATTGGGAACGGCCGTTATACGTCTAGATAGACTATGACACCTGTGAAAGCTTCGTAAAATATTGTGTTTAGAATTAACCTCTATTTTGAGTAATTTACGCACACTAACCCAAACTGTCATATAAATCGCGAGTGTAAGACGTAGCTTGTCACGCACACTAAAATAATAGTATAAAGTTAGTTTAATAAATACCAATAAATTTTTGTATTTTTGTGATTTAATAAGAAAGATAACGACACTCAATACTCATCTAATGTGGTCTAGTGCGATATATTTTGGATTTAGGCAGTAATTACCACAAACTTCAAATATGCTGTTGGACAAACAAAAAAAAATACCACAGATAGCTTCTTTCTTAATAAAAAATGCAACATTTTATGTGCCAATACATTGCTTCATTTCATTATTGTTGCTTAAAAATATTTGCTTGAATTCGATGTTTTATTGTAAAAAAAAAATATTTTACACTTTTTTAAATTATGAGAAAATCTTATAAATTTTTATAATAGTAAGTTCGTATAGTGCATCTCATTGCAATTACAATAAAAACTTAAAATAATGAATGGAAAAATGCGCCCCTTTTTATCAGGTCTAAATTCTATTTCGAATGGATAGGTTTTGATATTCAATAAGTGTTTTTAAATCCTATTTTGAATTAAATTTTTAAAATTTAAATCAAAATAGGATTTAAAAACTTTTAGATTTTGAACAAAAACGGCAAAAATACATAGTTTGAGAAAGGAATTCTGATTACCTTCATCATCAGATCAGGTTTGTTTACCACTCTATAAGTTTGACTGAACTATCTCCTCGACACTTGAAACTACTGGGCAAATGAGGCTTAACATCTTATGTCTCAAGGTGACCAGCGCAGTTGTAGTGCCAATCAGAGTTTTTGGGGGTTTTCAAGTATCCTGAGCGGCACTGCATTGTAATGGGCAGGGCGTATCAATTACCATCAGCTAAAGCTCGTCTCATCCCTTATTTTCATAATTTCATAAAAAAAACTGAAATACATATTGAAATATAAGTTCCAGTGGTCTTCTTCAACAGTTACATATATACAAATGCTTGATAATATTTTGATGAAAAAAATTTAAACATATTATATGTAAGCATATATTGCATTTGAGGAGTGCCCTCTTTTACTCATAGATTCCATCATCAGATAAAATGAATATTTTTTCCTATGAAATTATATAACTAAAAACAGTGCATTGGCGACGTTGATCTGAATTGACAAACATATAAAAATACATAATTTTTCTGAAATCAATAAAAAAAAGTAAAAAAAAAATTCTCTCCGGCGGGGAATCGAACCCCGGTCTCCCGCGTGACAGGCGGGGATACTTACCACTATACTACCGAAGATGATACCTGTTGTTTGCAAATTATGTAACTACTTCTGTTATCACATATAATAGCGAACTTGTCAAATTAAAATAAGTTGAATTATTACAATGACTGTATTAATAAGTATTTTTAATTATTATAATATTTTAATTATTTCTATTATTATGTTTTTATGGAAAAGGAAAACGAGCGTACGACCCACCTAGATGGTGAAGTTAAGTGATCACCGCCACCCACATTCTCTTGCAACACTAGAGGAATCACAGGAGCGTTGCCGGCCTTTAAGGAAGGTGTACGCGCTTTTTTTGTATCGTCCCGGAAACACCGCACAAGGAAGTTCATTCCACATCTTTCTAGTACGTGGAAGAAAGCTCCTTGAAAACCGCACTGTGGAGGACACGCATCCAGATGGTGGGGATGATAACCTAATTTGTGTTAAAATATTGTTAATGCACTACTAATGTATGATTTAAGGTAATTGTAAATTTACTAATTTGGATGTCATTACCCTTTTGTAAATTTGCCGGAAATTTCAGAATATGTATAAAAATAAAAAGAGTATCGTAAGTATAGACTAACCGCCTTATTCATAATAGTCTGCTCACTTAAAATATTGCTAATTCTCACTCTGTCTTCTTCTATTGACCTAAGTCAGAATGAGAAAAAACACTCCTTAGCGGCTGTTTTAAGTTAGCGGACGATTATGAATAAGGGGGTCAAAATATAGTAGCGTAATACTAGCGTATCTGACAGTGCGATAATTCATGACCAATATTTGTCGTTAATATTTATTATTTACCCATTAATTAACGAGACTTATAATAATATAATGTCGTAATTTGTCGGTAAATGTCGTATATTATGTGGTACAGAATTTTATGTATAAGCTAAATGACTTTCATTAAGAGCAAACTTCTTTAGCGGCGTTGAGCAGTTTTCTTGGGATGCGTGTAAAATGTTAAATTCACGTCAGGACACGTGGCCTGATCGAAAATTCGTAAGACAGTCGTTGAAATTATGGATGAAAGATTTATGCTTCTAATTATAGTTTGGCTATTTCGACGATGATCCTACGGTAATTGGATCAGTCTTTGAATCATTGCGACTGCGAAGCCAAAACACCACGAGGTCGAGGAATCGAATCTCTGCCGTGAAATATTTTACAGTTTAATCATTTGGATTTAAGCTTTGTCAGTAGCCTGTCAAAAGACTCTCCCTTAGGTGATAGTTATACTTTTTGCTAAAATTTATTATTTTGTCTCTTATTTCAGCAACCTATAATATAAACTGTCATAACAGTCTCTAAAACTGATATAAACCTATTATATCAGTTTTAGAGACTGGCGATGATGATGCTGATAGTGAAAGAGTCGTTGAAATTATGGATGAAAGTTGATGAAGTTTTTACAATTTGTCAGACTACAAGTATTGATAAATAAAATTCAATACTAGTACAAGAGCTATATAAATTTAAAAATAACAAGAATCAAATTGAAATATTACAAACAAAATAACAAGTGGTAAGGAAAGCATGACATATGGTTGTTATTTTATATGGGTTATTCTTAAATTAAAAGACCACACTCTAAAAATGCTGAGATGGTTTGGCCATGTCGAGAGAATGAATGAAGAACCACTGACGAATGTGTATTAGGCCAGGGTGAATGAAAGTGTTGTAAGGGGTAGACTTAGGCGGACGTTTTGAGATCAATTCAGGGACGTCTTGAAAAAAGGCCAGGTCAAGAGTACCCTAAACCGAAGAGCATGTTTGGAAGGAATAATGAAAGTGCACGAAGCGAAACAAGTATGTAAGGATCGTAGCAAGTGGAAAGAAGTGGTCACTGCCTACCCCTGAGGAAAGAGGCGTGATTGTATGTACACTCTAAATATGACCTACATACCACCTACATACACACAAAAGATTACAATTAAAACGAAAAACAAATTTAGTTACTTCATTTTTTCAAGTCGGTCAACCATATATGAAATGTCAAGTGTCAACTCTGCGATTACTGTGTAACAATTAGACAAGCAATCTCGAATACAAGTGAGCCCCGACGACTATGCTAATTTTTTATTGACCAACGAACAGACGCTTTCATTTCTCGGATCTGTTGCTCAAGTGGCGTGTTTACTGCTCACACACAAACATACATGTATATATATAACACTTCCGTGTTTGTCGAGAGAGGCTGCATCGAGAGTATTATAAACACGACTGCTAAAATATTTTGCAAACATGTATTTGCCAAGTTTGCAAATTTATTTACAAAAATTGTTCAAGTGAGCGAGTCTTTTAATTTTTTCTGATAATGTCCTTTTTATGAAAATAAGGGACGAGACGAGCATGACGTTCAGCTAATTGTAATTGATACGCCCTGTTCAGTACAATGCAGTGTCACTCAGGATTCTTGAAAATTCCAACTCTGCTCATACATTACTGGTTCACGGCAGAAATAGGCGCCGTTGTGCTACCACTCATTATTTTAATTCTGGTTAAAATTATAAGAGTGAATTAAGTACACATTTCAATAAAGTTTCTTTTTGTACAATATTTTTTAATCAAATATCTAACAGTAATTTGACCATCGATGTTTTCGCTTCCACTGAAGTTTTCCGCTCAATATCCTTTAAGTCTTCCCATCTTTTAACTTGTCGCCTTTTGGTTCTTATGAATTGTCTTATTTATTATCTTAGTCCAATTCTCGCTCTAGAACATTTCAAATAATTTTGAACTATCTGTGTCATGTAGTAGATCTTCAATTTGTTCATTGATGTGTACTGATATTTCAGTATTGACAATATTTTTATCAACATTTTCTTGTGGAAAATGTGTACTTGCGTAATACTTCTGGCTATATTTGACTTCTAAATAAAAAAACCGTTGCACTCCGGGAGAGCGGGCAGAAGTGAAAGATTGAACATTAACGTTGTGTATTTTGAATAGTTAGAGAGTAATTTCGCACGAATTGCTTTATTGGACAGTATAAAAGTACTAGCATTTATGTGGTGCACAAAAATGACAATTTACATTACATATAAAAATTTACATTTCGGAATTATTACAATTATCTTACATTAAAAAATTTATCACTCATAAAAATCCATTTTCATCCACTATTTCAACGACTTTTCGATCAGGCCACGTGTCCTGACGCGAGCTTAACATTTTATACACATTCCAAGAAAAGTGCTCAACGCCGCTATAGAAGTTATCACTTCAAAAAATCAATTTGTTTATATTTAAAGGTCTGCCCACAAACTAAATTTATATTGTCTGTGAGCGATACATTTACGAAAAATTGTATTCTCTCAGTTACATAAGTATCTGTTTACCCAACTGCTGGCAGAGTCAAAACGTAAACAATAAATGATATTATTTTTAATAAATAAAACAATTAGGTGCACATGATTGGTGATCGCAGGTTTCGTAACAAAATAATGAAAATACTTTAAGTACGGTTTAAATTAAATCTTTGTAACCGTGATATTATTATAAATTGATTGATTGATAAATTATCTACTTGTTCTTACCGGATAGAGGTACGTGCAAAAGTTTAGAAATGATATAGTATTTAAAACAATTGCCCTCAAGTAACAAACAAAGGTATCGTCAGATACGATCGTAACACAAGCGCAGCTCGGAACCGATCACATTTACATGTAACACATTGTGTTGTCAATCATTGCGCACGCGCATCGATAATCTACATAAAAATGGCCGCGCGGGAAACCCTGAGCCAATAGCTATAAAACTTAATAACGATTTAACTTTTGATGTAAAAATATATGTTAATTGTGAACCGTGGTGGCTTGCTTATAAATTTGTTACTTAGTTATTCTAAATATCTTAATATATATATTTCTTTTGTGCGTCTGTTGCAACTTAACTCCCCCTAAACGGTTGGACTGATTTTGATGATTTTTTTGTGTTCCAGTGAATTTTTTGATTGGTTTAGATTCTCAATTCCGTCCATATAATATAATTCTCCTGTTCATGTGTATGTTAGTGAACTCCTCCCAACGGCTAGACCAATTTTTCAAATTTAAGACGTGTGTACAGGACATAATAGCTTTAGGGGTAAATGTATACACTTTTATAATAAAGTCCCAGCCACTGTTCAGGCATTATCTATAAATAAATTTAAATATTTTATAAAAATATGGCTCTGTCATAAATCCTATTACTCCACAGCTGTATATCTAAGTGGTCGGACAGCCTGGGACTAGATTATGATTATTTTATAGCGATGGAAATGACTGTACAATATTGTATATTTTTATTGAAAAGAGCACAAAAAAAGAACGCTGGCAGAGTTTCTTCCGCCGCTTCTTCTCTCTCAGAGCGCCATTTGTTTTCGAAGCGGTAGTAGTATCTAGTATATTAGAAATGACATCAAAAAGAATTCTAAAGGAATCAATTTTGAGAAAATTATTGCCTTTTATGCCTTTTTTATGCCTTTATGTCGATAGTTTATTGAAATGTAAGTAAGCGTAAAAGGATAGATTTGTCTACCTTTAGTAAGTTAAACTAAGGATAGATAGGTTATTGAAAACCGCCGTTAGTAGCCATGAGTCGCTTCGACAGGAAGCTTCGCTCGTTTTACGAGAACGGTCGCTCGCACATCTCTACAAGGCGACTGTATTGTTCTGAAAACGGATTAAAACACATTCATGAAGCTCAGAGTACAAATTTAATTAAAATTTATATAAAGCGTTAAGAAGAGACCGCTTCAACGTTTAAACCACCAATAAAAAGTCGCCCAAGAATATCTAGGACCCTAGGCAATATGGAGACAGTGAAGGAGTCAGTACGAGAAAATCTGCAAGTTATTCGGACGAGATCGACGGCTTTACACTTATCGCGACGAAGTTTACAGCGAATTCTAACGTTGAATATTTAAACTACATCCTTATTAAATGCAATTTCACTACAAGAATCTCTTAAAACAATTTAATATTCTTTCAATAAGCCAGCGACGGAGTTTAATTGAATTAGTCACTCTGAGAAAAATATGTACGAGTGAAATTATATCCTTAGAATTGCTTCATTTAATCGATTTTCATATACCAGCCCGTGCTACACGCTCTTATTTCATCTCTCAAACACCAGGACAAATACTGGTATATGTACGCCACTGCACAGAATGTTTGCTCTCCATAACTCTAGATTTAATGATGTAGATATGTTTTCGTGTTCCTCTAAAACTTACAAACTTTAGAATAAAACAAATCCTGGCACAAACAGAGTAAGTTAGAAATCACGCAATTTCATCTAAATTGTAACAATGTCTACAACTGCATTATGTTAGATTTATTGTTTAACTGGTTGTCTGCAACTAAGTGTAATTTAAGTGTAAATTTTAATATTAAGTGTACTTAGTGACACTTTTTAAGGAGACATCCTTGTGTCCATATTTCTACTTTTACTTTATCTACTTTATGTTTAAGTATGTATCTGTATTTTTTTCCAAATAAATAAATAAATTAACGCAGAAATTGAAAAAGGCCTACCTCGGAGCAAGGCTGGCATGTGCTGAAGAAATGCTAAGTCAGTTTTCCAATTTCGGCGATGTCCTTTAGTTTGACGAGGCTAATTTTCACCTAAATGGGTTCGTAAGCCGTCAAACTTGTCGTTATTAGAGTAATGACACAAAAACCGTTACATAGACAAAAAGTAACAGTATGGGCAGCAATCTCGAGTAAAGGAGTTATTGATCCTTTATTAGTGAAGATTCGCGAGGAAGAACATCACTGTTAACTGAAAGCTATAGATCTTCGTTCGTGATAATAGGAATTTTTTTATGAATATAAGGGATTTATACGCCCTGCCCATTACATTTCAATGCCGCTCAAATTCTTGAAAAACTCCAAGAATTCTGAGTGGCAATCAAATTACGCTCGTCATCTTGAGACATAAGATGTTAAGACTCATTTGCACAGTAACTTCACTAACTGCGGCGCCCTTCACACAAAAACAATAATGCTTACACACTACTGCTTCACGGCAGAAATAGGCACCGTTGTGGTGCCCATAATCTAGACATTCTGTGCAAAGCCGTCATAAAGAGACGAAAGAAAATCATTTAGACGATGAAAAAAAGATTAACTCCATTATTTTATTTTGATTACTCCAGTATTTACATAAAGGACAGACAGCAGTGGACGTCTTCCGGCTGAAATGATGATGATGATCATGAATTACATAATATTTCATGTAGTTTATTTCAGAATTCCTATATTATATTTTTAACCGATACTTAGTAAATGCACTTTGTACTGCGTCCAGAAATAATTCGGGACGATATGACATGGGTACCTTCAAAAAAAGCGCGTACACCTTCCTTAAAGGCCGGCAACGCTCCTGTGATTCCTCTGGTGTTGCAAGAGAGTATGGGCGGCGGTGATCACTTAACAACAGGTGACCCGTACGCTCGTTTGTCCTCCTATTTACTAAATTACGCAAATTGGCATTTATAAGTTTAGGAAAAGTAAAGGCCACAGCATGCATTGGACATTGTAAGCCACTATCCAGTGAACCCTAATCGGTCTATCTCCTCTTGCAATAAATTAATGCCACGTGTAGCTATGTTGAAGTCATTGTACATTCCCCATAGATGTTGATTGTTCTTTGTATTTAAATATCAGTGTTTTTTCTGATGTATTTACGACAATATTGCTTTTTATTGGATTTTTTACTGTCTTAGATTTTATCTGTCAGCGTAGCATACCATAGAGGTAAATGATTTGCAAAGTACCTTTTATCCTGTTGACAACATGTATGATTGTATTTATAATGGAAAGGTGTGTTTATGTTATTTAAATAATATATTGATATTTCGAATCGACCGAGTTGAAGGGAACGAGTTTCGCACAAACTACAACGTCTCCATTCTCCAAGAACTTGGCATGAAACAACGCCTTTTGGTGTTAGTAGAGAGTCTCATTCTTAAGTTCTTCGGACCTGGCGCGAGAGTGAGTCCATTGAGCGTCTTGTCGTGCAGGGCAAAGTGGAGGGCACCAGATGGCGAGGAATATCGCCCATGCGATGGACCGATCAAATTAAGTCTGCTGAGGGCGGTCCATTGAACGAGTGTACCAGACTGTCGGCCATTGGGAAAAGTGAAAAGTGGCGAATGCCTCGTAGGGCGAATCACATCTACCCCAAAAGATATCGCTTCGTGATGATCACGACCGCTCTGCCAAGAGTGTCACGAAGAAGAAGAAGAGTTTCGTAACCCATTTTTAAAGATAGAACAAAACAGATTGCAATTTACTTGAAAGTATTTCAGGCGAATAACAAAAGTGCCGCTTTATAAAGTTTTCAAAGTGCCTTGCTGGACAGACTAAAGACGACTCGAGAAGACGTAAAAAGAAAATGTGTTTATTATTATTTTCTATGATAAATGAAGGGAGAAAAGACGAGAGAAACAAAACGAAACGGATGTAAATATTATAAAGAACATAGACTACTAATACACTTGCCACCAATTTTGAAATGAAATGAAAACGAATTTATTTTAACAGAAAAAAAACTAAGTAAATGAAAACAAAACATATGCTTGATCTTAATACTTAACTTACTTAATACAAAAGAAAAAGAAAAAAAAGCAACACTATATTATCTATGCGACACTAGTCTTCCAAAACTTTTGATATAACAATTTGTGCGTTAGCTAGTTTCACTATTTAAAATACAAACGTGGCTGATCGTGTACGACTTGTTAATCAAAATCAATTAGATTTTTTTTATGGAATAGGAGGACAAACGAGCGTACGGGTCACCTGTTGTTAAGTGATCACCGCCGCCCACATTCTCTTGCAACACCAGAGGAATCACAGGAGCGTTGCCGGCCTTGAAGGAAGGTGTACGCGCTTTTTTTTAGGTACCCATGTCGTATCGTCCCGAAACACCGCACAAGGAAGCTCATTCCACAGCTTTGTAGTACGTGGAAGAAAGCTCCTTGAAAACTTGAAAAAGATTCGCTTTCCTTTTCTCTCGGACGCAATATTCATCTATACGCTATTAAGGTTTGGTCTCCGCTGCGCTCCAAGTAGATAGCGCAGGCGTAGTCGCAAAGTGCGGCAACTAATACTACGCCGAAGTGGGCGTACTCGAGCCAGTCTCGAACAATGTGTGACGTTGACGTTCCACTTTTTCTGTTAAGAATTGCTAATAATTGAAACTTAAATGCCGTAGTAAAACATTGTAAAAAATAATACTATAAGAAATAAGAAAGACACAGCGATCTCATATCATCAAACTAAGTATTTTGTATTTTATTAATTTCAATCTAAAATAACACGAAGCGTATGTTGTAAAATTTGAAAGATGCGATTGAGTGTCAAGATGCCACGCTCCCAAGCATCTAATAGTTGCCGTAATAAAAAAGCTACTGTTCTTAGGTATTGCGGCATCTAGTTGAAGCGCAGCGGAGAGCAATCCTTAGGGATCTAAATCAATCTAAGGGATGAAAAAGTAAAAATGTAGATCAGTAGGAAAAATCGCGGATTTTTACTGACATATAATATAAGGAATCAAAATAAAGTGTAGATGATAAATTAAAAAATATGTATTTCTTATCGGTACAAGCGATAACAAATATTTTGCGTGTTCTATTTATATCTGCATTATGAATATGATATAAAATGTACGTACTCTTATCAGAATTATTTGCTAATAATGTACACACGTCTCTTATTATGAGAATAATATAGATTCTTTCGCAGGCCTTAAAACAGAATTTTCTCTTTTCTTTGGGTTTTGTTGTTAGCGAAGAACCTCAAGCTCTGAATGTTAATATTACTAAGGTAACATGATGTTTTCGTAGTATTATTATCTATATATATATATAAGAGATTTCCATATATAGTCACTCATCACGATATCTCTGGAACCATTAGAGCTAAAGACTTGAAATTTGGTAGGAATATTCTTTTCACCGAGTAGAGGTCAGCTAAGAATGGATTTTCCAAAATTCCATCCGCAAGAGTTTTTTTTTTAGTATGAACATAACAACGTCTGTCGGGTCAGCTAGTATATAGATAATTTGTGATATGGGTAGATATATATATGAGATATCATATCGAAATTAGATATTCATAGATATCTAGATGGAATGTGACAGCTGAGAACACTTCGATGAAAATTGCGGCGAAATGTGAGCCTCTAATTTCAGCAACGCACGCATATTAAAACATAGTTACTTATGTATAGCGAGTGTAAGACGTAACTGTCATGGGCACTAAACTAATAAAGCTGGCCTGCTGCCATGCGTTGCCTTGCAACAAGAGGCTCTATCTGGACGTAAAAATTATCTAACTATCTATTTGTAACTTTGGCAGAAAAAAATTTATCATGTTGAATTAGATCAGCGCAATATTGGACGTGAGCATAATTCCATTGTAAGTCGCGCTAGGCCGTTGTTGTTGAAAATAATAGTAAAATTAAAAGAAAATAAATAAAATAAAATTACATTAATGTAAATGGATCGACAAAAAACAATCTCTCCGGCGGGGAATCGAACCCCGGTCTCCCGCGTGACAGGCGGGGATACTTACCACTATACTACCGAAGATGATATCTGCATCTTGCAAATAGTGTATCTATTTCTATCATCTAATAAAATGCAGAGCAATAAAGGAATCTTGCGTAATGCTGTACATAGTAAATATTTTTTTTATTAAATTAATATTTTTTTTTTTGTATTATTATAAAAATTAATATTATATTATCTACAAGTAGTAAATCTTAAGCTAATTTGATCGATATAAAGGGGCGTTGTCAACTATTCTTACGGTTTCGTATACTATTACCATTACTCCGCTGTCCGCCCGACACTTAATATATTTAATTTGCGTTATAACCATAGACTTACAGTATGCTAGCGTATAGACAAAGTGTGCGAGAGAGAAGAGGTTTTTGCGTAAGTGTTACATTTTTATTATTACTTTTTTTTTAAGCCGACGTTTCGTGACCGTTGCAGAGCACGTTTCCAGTGTTTTGTATATTTTATTTAAAATTCGTAAAATTTGTCAGCCACGCATAGCATTAGGACGTATTTTGAATAGCTAACACAAGCTACAGCACACATTGACAATTAATCAATATTAATCAAGCATTATAAGACTGTCGGGTCGTCTTTGCGCTAGTATATACAAACAGTCATACAAACACATATATATATATATATGTTTTATATATATATAGTCGGGTGTCCTGCCGCCGTGGCCCGCTCTCGCCTCCTCACGACGCGCACATCTCACCTATAACTATGTATATACTTTCAAATCTATCTTGGATGACACCGACTCCAAAAATTACAATAATCGTAACTAGAATTAGATTCTATAAAAATACGCAGTTATTTTTATACATTTTAGTGCATATTATATCTATTGTTTTGGAATAGTGTTTTTGAAGTCGGTTGATTTTTTGTTAAAATATTTTTTATTTATTGATTATTAGTGACTTTGAAGTAGGTACACTTACTAACAATTTGTCTAAACATGTGTAGATATACAAAATTTTGCAATGCAGCAATGAACGTAAGCGCTTTGCAATTTGATTACAGAAAGTTAGATATTCTGCCACAGATTTGACTTACTGTAAGTCGTTAAGAGTCCCATTGATCATCATATTCGACTACGACAATTACTTGACCATAACTATGTTATGGTAGATGACTTAAATGTCCGGATAGCATAAAAAAGATGCCGAGTATCGTTAATTTGCTAAGAATTGAAGAGTTTCGTTACTTTGTCATGGATTCCGTAATCAGAACCTAACCAAACTCTCACACTATCTTTGAAGTATATCCTTTCGAATAAAAAAAGAATCATCGAAATCGGTTGGCGCGATATTGAGTTATTCGTAAATTTATCATCCACTTTGCTATACGTATGTATAGCGAATTTAAGACTTTTATGGTTTTCTCATGCCATTGTCAGATCTGGACGTAATTACAATGTGACTACACGGGAAGCAACAGCTTTCAAATAAAAAAAAATATCAAAATCGGTTCACCCAGCCGAAAGTTTTGAGGTAACACACATAAAAAAAACATACTGACGAATTGACGAACCTCCCCCTTTTTTGAAGTCGGTTAAGAAAGCCAATGTGGTGAATTAAAAATTGCTCCCTATAAAAAGTTCATACTTTGTCAGTACACTCACTTCTTCGGTTTTATTTTAATTTTATATTCTGCGAAACCGAACGATTTTATCATAGAAGCGGCAACCATCACCTGTATCGATTCGTTTGCATATCATCAAAATAAACAAAGCTTATCGCACATAATCAATATCTGTGAAGTGTGACCTTTTGTAATGGCACTCGCGGTTTGAGCAAGAATGGAACCGCTGACCTCGGGCGCGTACATCTCCGCGTTACAAAATCTAATCTAGCAGAACTCATTTACTGCATCAATCCAATCCTACACGTTATTAAGTGTTTTGTTAGTTTTCGTACAACGTACACTACGGGACGAATTAAATGCACAACTTAACACACACATATTGTTGATCATCAATCACATGTAGATCAATACGGGGATAGGAAAGGTAAGCCAGATTATAACTATAATAATTATATGTCTGTTAACTTGTGGAGGATCAATTATTGGAGTTTCATTTCCCAAGTTTTCTCCGCCCCCCCTCACCCCACCGGTGGTCTACTTCCCCTATTTTTATTTCTACAGATGTTTGGTTTCTTGGGAGTCTCGCTCGACATTCTGGTTTCTTTTATAAAGGGCAATAAAGAACAAAGTTGAATGAAAACCAATAAAGGTCTGGCTTCTCTTTCAATCACCTTACCACACATACTTTTTCCCTTTCACTACCTTGTTAAGTATATATGTTCTTGGACCAGACTTCAGGAACATTTTTCTTACATAGTATACTTAACGAATGAGGTGAACCGTAAGTTCATTAGGAGCTTATATCAATTTATTTAAGTGTAATATGCGTCAGTATACAAATATTCTGACAATATATTCACATAGATGTATGTACATAGTAAAGTTGCGCTGTTAAAAGATACTAGTTAGAAACCAAATTACCAAGAATAGGTAAGATTCTTGTGATTCCTTTGGTACTGTAGGAGAGCATGACGGTGGAGATCACATCTCACCTCACGACCCGCAAGCTCTTTAAAAATAACAAAATCTGTTTGTATCAATTCAAAACCGCATGAAGAAACGTGGGTTTAGTTATTTATTTATTTATTTATTTATTTATTTATTGACACACCAACAGCATTACATACAAAACATTAAAAATAATTATGGTCTTATAGGTTTATAATCTGGTATGAATGCCAGTTACTGGTGCATACACCACTCTCATTGTAAGATATTAATTTAAATACAAAATACAGTTCGACCTACAAATTTAACAAAGATTTTAAGCAGATTACTAACAATAATAAATACAATATAACGAAGAAATAGTTTGTATGAATATCAACTAACATATTATTATTATTTACAGACAGAAATGTGCGGTTAGTTTTTTTTTCAGAATTGTCACTGTGTCATGAAAAATATCAAAATCTTTTATGGACGCGGAAAATCGATTGTACTCAGAACACATTCTTGATAATGGAGAATTTTTAAGGGCATTTGTCCTACTTACTTGTTCCACAAGTATGTTAGTAATCGGATTTCGTGGATATCTGTGCGGGATTTTGAAAGTTATTTTATCCAACAATTCACTGCACGCTGTCTGTCCTGATAACAGCTTTTTGAGGAATGTTAGATCCAGTATTATGCGGCGATTGTAGAGTGACAACATTTTAAAGTGTTTCAGCCGCTGGTCGTAGGTGGCCTTATGAAAGATGCCGGAACTATGATATGCCAAGTATCTAGTAAAGGATCTTTGTAGTCTCTCTAAACGTTGAGAAGGTGCTGCGTATTGGGGACTCCACACAACTGATGCAAATTCTAATTTGCTGCGAACCAGTGAGTTATAAAGAATTATTTTGGTTTGAGGAGAAACAAATCCTTTTGTGTTTCTTTTAAGGAAACCTAACATCCTGGCTGCTTGTTTTACTGTCATATCCATGTGTACTTTGAATTTCAATTGTGAGTCCATTGTCACGCCCAAATCTCGAATCTCAGTTACCTCTTGTAACTTTTCGGACTGTAAATTATACGATGATGGAAATTGTATTTTTTTCTTTGTGTACTTAATGTGATAAGATTTCTTTGTGTTAATAACCATACCATTTAATTTACACCACATATTTATTGCATCAAGATCAGCTTGGATGAGCTCCACATCATTATTCGAACTAACAGTTTTAAATATTTTTAAGTCATCGGCAAAAAGTGAGTATTTACAGTGATGTATAGAAGAGGTAATATCATTTATAAACACCGAGAAGAGAACAGGGCCCAGGTGGGATCCTTGTGGTACTCCTGAACACGCAACATACTCATGTGATAAATGACCGTTTAGCACCACAAACTGAAGTCTTTTTGCTAGGTATGACTTAAACCATTCTAGCAAGGTCCCACCCACACCAGACCTTCTCAATTTATCTACAAGAAGCGAGTGACACACCTTATCGAAAGCGTTCGAAAAATCCATGTACACGCAGTCTACTTGCTGACGACTATCTATTTCATTACTGAGATGGGACATAAACGACACCAAGTTCGTTGTGACAGAACGTCCTTTTCGAAACCCATGTTGACAATCTGATATCAGGCTTTCCAAGTGGCGCGTGACAATTGGGCAAACAAGGGATTCAAACAGTTTAGGTATACAGGAAAGTATGGATATAGGACGGTAGTTTTTGACGTCTGTATTGTCACCTTTTTTGTACACTGGAACGATCTTAGCTTTTTTCCACAATTCAGGAAATACCCCGTCATGTAAAGACTTGTTGAAAAGGAGGGACAGTGGCAGAGCAAGAGTAGGGCCGCAGCGCTTTACAAATACGGGAGGGATCTCATCTGGGCCGGCACCTTTGAAACCGTCTAGATTTTTAATGGCACGTTTAATTTCACGTTCACTGAATTTTATTACATTCAAAAATGGCAGACAATGCGCTGCGGACTCTAGACTATCAGGTAATACTACGTTACTAAACACTGATGAAAAATTTTTAGCAAATAATTCTGCAATTGTTGTACCAGTGTTAGCAGTTACCTCATCAAGGGTCATTTCGGCAGGTATAGTAGTTTGACCACCTCGTCTATCCTTAATATAGTTCCAGAAACATTTAGGATTCCTGATAATATTACCCTCGATTCGTTTTTTATAATTTTGTAGGCATGCGTCTATTATTTTTTTACTACGCTCACGGAGTAATTCATACTCCAACCTATCGCGTGGGTTTTTGTATTTCATATACTTTTTTCTCTTACTTTCTTTTTCCAAGATTATTCTTATCAGAGACTTACTAAACCATGGAGGGAACCTGCTTTTTTTTGGCTTCGAAACAGGGACGTATGTTTCCACGGTATTATTTAAAATTCGGTAAAATACAGGGTCTATAGGTAATAATAATATAATAATAATAAATATCTATTTATTTTCTACTCACAAAGATCTTAAAGCTTAAACAGTACAGTAGTGTTAAATTTTTTAACAGCTAGTATTTTGTGACAAGCTGGTGTCTGAAGTAGGTTGACCCTGTATTATTGATCACCAGGACCTCGCCCCCAGATATAAGGAACACAATGATTAAAATAGTATACATCTGTACTAGTAGCTAGAAGAGCATTAATAACAATAGATGACTTTAAATTTGTAAATTACTAGTAATATAATGTGTGTATGTGTGTGTGTGTGTGTGCTTGTGTGGGCGTACTCTACTCTCAGTTACTATTAGTGTAATTGAATATTATTGTTATATAAAGATATATAATAGTGATAGTAAGATTGTAACCTCTTCATTATTCCGTATTGTCTAATGAGCGTCTTAATTATAGCTAATAAAATTCTGTATCGGAAATTACTGTATAGAATACAAATGTATATTGATATAATTTATCAAGAACCAAGCAGCGAGTGCTTAATATTGGTGGGCACGTTACTAGTAATGTAGTACTTTAGTGCCAAACAACGGCGTTACTCTGCCGATGTCCTGCGGTGTACGATACCCACACGTACACATCAGTCACTTGTGTAACCAAATCCAATATTAAATCCGTGCTAGGTGATCGGTGCTATATTAATATCTTTCTCATTTTCGTTTTCATATCAAGCTATTATTATAATGAGGCAAAGGTTCAAACACTAATTATTGTGGTTTGTCATTATATTTGAGTTGGTCTACAGGTATCATAGATATAAAATAAATAGACATGAAAAAGGTGTTAAAAATTTCATTTTTATTGACATATACTTTACCTATTTCATAACAATATTTTACGTTTGTTTTATTTGAAAGGATTACATATTTAACTAATGATTTTTTTAATCATCCAATTATATCTAATTGTGTAGACATTCTAAGCCAGCTAAATAAGGAAATTTGGACATAGTATAGTATTACGAAATAAATGCTACGACAGAGTATGATTTAAAGTAATCTGAGAGATGAAAAATTCAAGTACAATTCAGGGTTCAATCCACGAAGGGTTCTGTACAATCAATTCGTTCAAAATACAATACAAAGTATAGATACCTACTTTTGAAACACTTTTATAAAAGAAACATAATTTGGTCGGCAGCGTTTTTATAAATTCGCCATCTTTTTCAGGATTTCAAAAGGAAAAAACGAAACGCTTTGATGTCCATCCCTCCATCTATCAGTATATCAAGACCCTTAGCAACGCGTGGAGGTATTGAGTAGAAATTGATCAAAGTTAACGTCAACGTTAAAAAATATGCGGGCGTGTATAGCGGAAAAAATTATCTCGATTCTGTCAAGACTAAAAAACTGTTTTTGATAATATGTATTCACAAATTTTGTCTGACAACCTTTCTGTATAGTGTGAAATGTACATAAAATTATAATGTAAATACAGACTTACTTTTGTTATAGCGACGTAGAATGATAGATTAGCAAAACGAAGTCATAAAGCATTTCCTACCTATTAAGCTAGACGTCCCGGGTTCGAATACCGGTAGGTGCAAGCATTTATATGATGAATATGGATGTTTGTTTCCGAGTCATGGATGTTTTTTTTTGTTTATGGAATAGGAGCACAAACGAGCGTACGGGTCACCTGTTGTTAATTGATCACCGCCGCCCACAACATCTTGCAACACCAGAGGAATCACAGGAGCGTTGCCGGCCTTTAAGGAAGGTGTACGCGCTTTGTTTAAATGTATTTATGTATGTTTATATGAATTTATGTATGTTTAAGTAAGTTTATTGTATTAAATATATCGTTGTCTTGTAACCCATAACACAGGCTATATATGCTTAACTTGGGGCAAGATAATTTGTGTAAAAAGTGTGTCAATATTATCATTACTATTTCAAGTGTTAAGAAAGGTCAACTTGGGTGTACATTCTACTATGAGATCCAGAATATTCTGAGCAGGGACCAGGACTACCGATGGAAAACTAATAAAAAGGTTCATGCGAGTAGAAGAAGCCTGTAAAATATATCAAGGCAGTGATGGAGGACCTTAATGGCCAGTCTAACCCTCAATCCGCCATAATCTCGTTACCATTTATCGTTGAGAGTGGTACCTACAAAAGTATGGATTTTATTATGCTATTAATATTTAATATGCCTAAAATAATAATCTAAATTTTTTAATTAATAGGTTACTAATAGACTAATATTTTATGTGATCAAATAATATATTTGTTTGCAAAAATTTTTGAATTTTGCTGTGTTGATTAAAGTACCAATTTCGTAGCTACGATACATATAAATAAGTACTTAAATAGGATATAAATAAGTCAAAAGCACACCCATTCAGAAATTAATGCGTCAGATCTGAGAAGAACGAGCGCAAGAAACTGAACGGGCTTATCCGTTTTTTTTATAAAAATTTCGATGACATCAAATTTATAATTTAAATAGCCTGATAGCGGTGCGGTATCATTAACAAAATCATTAATATTATAGTAACCGTTACCACATAAAAAATCTATTACCATTTCTTTTGAATTTCGTAACACATTTGTTTTGAACATTTTCTGGGATCATGTTAGCATATATACATCGTCCCACGAAAAAATTACTAACTCGACTTAGCCGAGTAGTAGGCATAAAAAGTTTTTGGCTGTTGCTGATGTTAATATTTTTATATATATGTATGTTGTACGCTAATTCTCCTAATTCCCCAATTCACTATCGATGTGGAAATACTGCACTAACGTATAGAGTTCCCAGAGTTTACCAGTGGGAGGCTAATTTGCACAGGATGCCGGCTAGATTATGGGTACCACAACGGCGCCTATTTCTACCGTGAAGCAGTAATGTGTAAAGCATTACTGTGTTTCGGTCTGAAGGGCGCCGTAGCTAGTGAAATTACTGGGCAAATGAGACTTAGCATCTTGTCTCAAGGTGACGAGCGCAGTTGTAGTGCCGCTCAGAATTTATGGGGTTTTTCAAGAATCAAATCAATCAATTACCATCAGCTGAACGTCCTGCTCGTCTCGTCTCTTATTTTCATAAAAAAAAAACATATCAGTTAATCAAAAGTACAGCGTAATGGATTAGCGACAAATCGAGCAACCTATGTCTAATTGAGGATTGTTCTGAAGCCAGGTGCAAGTGAAACAGCCTTCCATATCTCAAGCCTACATAACACCCATAGCTCGCACAAGCCTGCTTATACTTACATGAATAATTCATCGCATTCAATTAATAGAGATTTATAGTTGACTTAATACTGCACTTAATATTATTTTGAGATTGTTGGTTTTGGTTCAATGTCAAATTTGTTTTTTTTATGAAAATAACTGACGAGACGGGCAGGATGTTCAGTTGATTGTAATTGATACGCCCTGCCCATTACAATTCAGTGCTGCTCAAAGTTCTTGAAACTCACCTTGAGACATAAGATGTTAAGTCTCATTGGCCCAGTAATTTCACTTGCTGCGGCGCCCTTCAGACCGACCGACAGATGCTTACACGTTACTGCTTCACGGCAGAAATAGCCGCCGTTGTGGTACTCATAATCTAGCCGGCATCCTGTGCAAAGGAGCCTCCCACTGGTCGCCTGATGTCGAAACACAATATTACGCTACACATTAATTATATATTTTAATTATGAAGTTGTTCTTATTTTCGACTACAAAAATACTCGGACAAATGAAAAATATTTCAAGTGCATTAAAACTGCTAGGCACAGACTTATAAAGTCCAACCAACTAAGTATTTAGATGCTATTATATCGTATTAAAATATTGTTTACAAAATTCCGTATTTTACAATATATTTTCAATGCACTGACATTTTTGTAAGTCGGATTAAAACATAATGCCAGGACTGTCTTAACGGTTACACATAGAATCAGAAAACATGGCCAGTTCATTTAATTAAACGGAGATAAAATCTACACAAAAATTAAGATATCAATAAAATATAATTTTATTACCTCAGATAAAGGAATCGAATAGACAGAGCACACGATACGTGAAGCTACGAAATTTAAGTCATGGATTATGGATAATTTCCTTGTAACTTTTCTCACTTTTTCAGTCATCAACATCGTCATCATTTCCACTGCTTCTACGTCCACGAGCGACGATTAGTCTTGCGCTGTCCTCCTCTAAGCTATTCCTGCCATCTTGACTAGATCATCGGTCTATCTTGTAAGGACCTACCAACACTACGTGTTCTGGTATGTGGTCGCCATTCGAGGTGATTTTCTGCTCTATTGGACGTTTGTCCGTCGAGCTATATGCGTTGCCCACGGCCACTTCTGTTTCGCAACCATCTGCGCTATTTTGGTGACTAAGGTTCTCCTAGGGGTCTCCTCATTTCATTCGATCTCACAGGGAAACTCCGAGCATCCTGTCCATTGGCTTCTGAATGAACAAGAGCTTTCTCATAAGGCCCATAGTTAGCGATCACGTTCCGTATGTCATCACTGGCAACGCACTTTTTCAGTCTATCCATGTATACATAAAATATTATATCATCATCATCAGGCAGAAGACGTCCGCTGCTGAACAAAGACCTCCCCCAAAGATTTCCACGACAATCGGTCCTGCGCTGCCCTCATCCAACGTATTCCGGACCATTGACCAGATCGTCGGTCCCTCTTGTGGAGGGCCTACCAACACTGCACCTTCCGGTACGTGGTCGCCACTTAGTCGAACTAGGTGCCCTGCCCACTGCCACTTCAGTTTCGCAATCATTTGGGCTATGTCAAGAACAAGAAGACAAGACACATAATATGTCATTGTAATTAGGAATTTACAAAAACAACGATAATGTTGTAATATTTCGACGTATGATATTATATAATATACATGCGTATATCTTAGTTACAATATAATATGTATAGATTATTGCTACATACATACACTCCGTCTAATTTCTTTTAATCTCAGCTGATAACGTATTTGGTTCTGAGAAATTGTATCCGAAATTGTATTTATTGAAAAAAATCATTGAAGTCGAGCAAACCTCTGTCTGTCGGTCCAGCCCCATTCATAAATTAACGAATTTAATTATTAATTTCTTCATGAGATGAGATATATTTGAACAACCTGACTGGCACTGCCCAGTCATATGTAACGCTAACGATTTTATTTCTTTTATATTTTGCGTAGAGTAATGTTAAAGCAGAGACATTAATACATTAACGGCCTTACAAATTAACTTGGTATAAAGTTATACCTGATTATAAACCAAGAAAATACAAAATGTTTACAAATAGACAATTTGTTGAATAATGGTTTATTTGGACGTATAACGTTTCCCGCGTTTATTTGGAAGGCTGGCTGACATACCTAAAACTTCAAAATAATCATTGTATTGACAGTGTTGTCAGTGATATAGTCAACATTTTGTATATTCTTGGTTTGTACTCAGTTATTTCTTAATACCAAGTTTATTTGTAAGGCCGTATAAGTTAATGAAACTATTTGAGATATTATGTTAATAGAATGATTAATTTATAGTGAAAATAATATTTTGTGAAGTTATAATTCTTTAGGCGCGTTATTTTAAAGATGCGCGCGCTTCACCTTAACACAAAAAACCAGCGTGAAGTTAGTTGGTTCCTAAAATTTTCTGACGTTTGCGTCATTCGCTATTTTTTTTTTAAGTTTCTTCGTCTATTATTAGGACAGGCAAAGGGTTCAAGCCCATACAGCCGTATTCATTATTTAATAATTAATTATCAAAGCCATCTTTGCAAGATTTTTACAAATTTGTTCTTTCTAAAAACGTAGAGGAATAAATTATTTTAATGATTTTTGCTTCTTTAGCCCACAGAGGTATAACATCTTGCGTACTTGCATACATGTACAGGTACACACACACTTTTTTTTTTAAATAACATCATATTTATGAACTGACTGTACATACGCTGTTTTTGGTGGTGGACTGGCCGTGGTGGTAGCCGGTGGACGGAACCAGAAGATGACTCACTTAATGTTATATATAGCTGTGACAAACTGAGATGTTTGTCATCACAAAATGAGTTAAAGCATTATATGATACGCCTTTGATCAAGTTGCGCTCAACACTGAAACTCAAAATGGAACTTCTTGTTCGTCTGTAAGTACAGCAGCACTTACAACCTTAAAACAGAAACAAGATAAATGCACTGATAGCAATCCCACGAAGTAACACATATAACTTAGTTCTGTTACTGTATTGTGATTTTGTGAAGAATTTGTTACTTACAAGAAAGTTTTAAGTATAAGTTTGAAATTTTCACAGGTTATTGTGACAAGAAAGTATTTGTAATCTGTCATTGAATAAGAATTAATAAATTTAGATATATATATATATATATTACCCTAGCACTAAGCAGTAGTGTGCATGTACTTTTTGTGGTTGGTTTTACGCACCTTAGCTAATAAAATAATAGGATCGCTGATACTTCATACACTTTAAGTTCAAAGCTTATCTCATATTATCCTCTACTTACACATTTATAGCTGATTGCCTTTCATTTCATTGCATTACACGTTTTAGTTTCCAGTAATCAAATTCACGCCGTCTTAAATAGTAGTTCAACCTCTATAATAAAACAAAAATATTTATCCTTACAGACAAACTACAAATGTAAGATAAAAAAAAATATGCAAAATAAATACAGCTGCCCTGCAGTTTATATTGTTATTATGATGATTCATCTGTAGCAGCCTACTCTGTGACCACCAGCTCTCGTAGCGGGCGTCTCCGCGATCGATGTGCCAGATAAAACTCGTATAAACATTGTAAATTATATTTATTACATTATATTCGGCCACAGATAATATTTGTTTAACCCTTTCAAATCGATACACGCCCTCCATGAGCTATCGATTCAACAACGATTTATATTTTATATTCGATAAGCATTTGGACCAAGAGCTACGAAAACTATAGTGCTGTATGTATATGCTGTATTTTAATAAACACCTTTTAATCCATATACGATGGTTGTAGCACTGTAGCTTACCATTTTTCTAACTACGCAATTATAAACAATATGTTATGTTTTTAAAGTGATAACCCTCACTTCTAGGATTAATACACGAATAAAATTTGAAAAACAAAATTTTATGAACGACGCGGGATTCGAAGCCACGACCTCCGGCGTTCCGTGCCGGTGCTCTAACCAAGTGAGCTAGCCGTTCGAGTACCGCCTCGCTACAAAATTCTTTTTGCTTTGTTCAACTCTCAGGTTGTGGTTTAGGTTGGTTAGAGCACCGGCCCGGAACGCCGGAGCTCGTGGGTTCGAATCCCGCATCGTTCATAAAATTTTGTTTTTCAATTTTTATTTGTGTACGCAATTATAATTAACATATTATTATGCTTATTGCTTATACCTATCTAAAACTATAAATAATATAACAACTTGATAATCTTTTCACTATAAACCAATTGTATTTTATTTACCTTTATATCTTTTTTTATTATAAAATTTCATGATCTCTCTGTTGTATCTCTGAAACCAGATAGCACATTTTAAAGGGCATATGTAAGTGTATACTTACTTCAAAAAATGAATTATTATGGTTCAGATTACCGTGTAAACTAAATTTACGAAGAAGTTCTTGTAGAGTGCTTGCAGAATCCAAGCCGTTGGGACTACGAACACAACATTTTGTACAATGGATCCCTATATGTCCAAGATGAACACTAAAAAGGAAATTCTAAATATTCCCAAAAAATAAGGAATGGACGGTTGTATGGGTGTCCATTCCAAATCCAAAATTTAAACGAACAGTTAATAGTCATGTTTTCCTAGTATAACAACTAAATGGAAAGTTTTTGCCAGTATCTGGGGGCACGGTACGGCCGTACCATCCTTTTCTCAAAGCAGTTCAGCGCATTTTTGACCCAATATTACTTCGTCGCGGATTAAATTAGAAGTTTAAATTCAGTTAATACGATTAAATTTTTTGAATATTGATATGGTCACTATAAGATATTATTGAGTTAGTTAATTATCTAATAACTTACGACAAAAGGACCCTTACGTAGGGACTAAATAAATTGCACCAGTGGGAGGCTCCTTTGCACAGGTTGCCGGCTAGATTATGGGTACCACAGCGGCGCTTATTTCTGCCGTGAAGCAGTAATGTGTAAACATTACTGTGATTTGGTGTGAAGGGCGCCGTAACTAGTGAAGTTACTGGGCAAATGAGACTTAACATCTTATGTCTCAGGGTGACGAGCGCAATTGTATTCCCGCTCAGAGTTTTTGGGATTTTCAAGAAAGCTGAGCGACACTGCATTGTAATGGGCAGGGCGTATCAATTACCATCAGCTGAACGTCCTGCTCATCTCGGCCCTTATTTTCATTAAAAAAAATTGACCGACTTGGATTATTACACGGATCTCACAACTTTTTACGGTAGAAGAACTGAATTCCGAAACTTGTTTTTTTTTACTAGTTATGTTTTTTATGGCATTAATATTACGTCATCAAATAAACCCCTTTAGTACTTCGAACTAGTAGCGTCCGTTTAATATCGCTTGTATTTGGTCTCCAACTGAGCACACACAAGGTTTTGAATAATTCAGGGTCTCGCGGTCGCACCCAGGTGACACCTCACCGTCAGCTATCAATTGCGTTCACAGTTGACATACGCCTCCATCTTTATGTATGAGTATCTCGCACCGACTACTGACTACCAACTACTGCAGCTTCCGAGGTAGCCGCAGTAGCTATGTTAGCTCGCCACAAACAATCTACCAGTTCTCGTCTGTTATGGTAATACGCTCATTGCTATACTGAACTAATAGAGAATTGATCTGTGTTATGTAACTGTGGAATACAAAGTTGATTAGCTTATATAAGCTACGACTATTATATCGTAGTCATTGGCCGTTATCAGTAACAGTACGATTATGTACATTGTTCACCAGGAGCAGAACTCCCACCTCACTTTTTGGGCCGTTAAATATTACAAAAATTATAATGATGTGTTGTGTGTTTAAAGATGTGGGCGCTGATATTATCACATACATAAGTGCCTAAAGAGGCATCTTGAACTAATAATAATAATAATAATAATAATATTGACACACTTTTTACACAAATTATCTTGCCCCAAGTTAAGATTATATAGCCTGTGTTATGGGTTACAAGACAATGATATATTTAATACAATATACTTACTTAAACATACATAAATTCATATAAACATACATAAATACATTTAAACATCCATGACTCGGAAACAAACATCCATATTCATCATATAAATGCTTGCACCTACCGGGATTCGAACCTGGGACCTCTAGCTTAGTAGGTAGGATCGCGAACCACTCGGCTATACAGATCGTCTTATATTATGGTAAAAAGCATGAAACTTGCGTTAGAGTCGGGCGAAAGAGATTAATGTTTATATGAGTTTTTTACCAATGGGAGGCTTCTTTGCACAGGATGCCGGCTAGATTGTGGGTACAACAACGGTGCCTATTTCTGCCGTAAAGCAGTAATGTGTAAGCATTATTGTGTTTCGGTCTGTGAGCACCGTAGCTAATGAAATTACTGTGCATCATGACAACATCTTATGTCTGAAGGAGACGAGTGCAATTGTGATGCCGTTCAGAATTTTTGGAGTTTCCATCAATCCTGAGCGGGACTGCATTTTAATGGGCAGGGCGTATCAATTACCATTGGCCGAGCGTCCTGTTCGAATCGTCCCTTATTTTCATAAAAATAATATGAATTAGTGAGGGCGTGAAATTAGCGTGAATTTTTTTCCAATGTCTCTTCAACGTCACGCATTTCAGATTACAATTTACATTATTTTAATTACTTATAATGCAAAAGTGATAGTAAACGGTGAAAATTAATTAATGTTATGTGAATAATCCAAATGATTAAATTTTATAAAGTTAAATAGTCTTTTAGTATATATTTTTCTATACATTCTTATATAAATAAATAAGAAAATTCGTAATTATATTAAAAGGTACATAAAATAGGTAAACAGGTGCTGAGATCGGAGTCGTATCATTGTACGCTTCATGAGGTCTACTCGCAAAATCGACAACGATACATTCGGAACGATACGACAATGCTCCGAATATATCGCAACTACCCTACTCTGACAAATGTTCGAATTCCTTATCGTTTATCGTAACCATAGACTAATTTTGTTTTTTTTTACAACGTTAGAGTGAATGAACTATGCGCAAACCTTGAAAAACTAAATATTATCTGTGCTATGACGCTGATAAGTGTCAAAAGTCAAAACACAGTTAAGGCGGTAAGGACCATGCCAGACTCTGCACCACCAATTTGATATCATTTACACAAAATGGAAATATACAAAAATGATGTAATGAATATAATATGACCACTTAAAATTGATTAAATAATACAAAACTTGCAGATAATTAAATGTAAAAAAAAGTAACAACCCTTCTCGTCGACTTCCTATTTCTCAGGCGGCCATTTGCATTACTTTCTACGCACGATCAACAAAATGACTTAAATTGCTCGGTAGTAAAAAAATCCTGTTGAATAGTAAATCACATATAATTATTTTAAAAATATTTATTAACTATTATTATATTTTATGGCAAATATATCTATACAACTTGAAACGATAATAGCAACGACAGCCTAGGAGGTGTGAATGACTCTGTCTAAATAAAAATGTCTCTGACATTTTTAACTAAGGGTAGGGTTAGAACTGATAGTACCGAATAATGTTTCGTTCGTTCAATCATCGTTTCGACATTGAATACGATGTAACTAAGAGTAGGGTTCGACACGACTAATGCCACGATATATCGAATATCGATTTTAGGAGTAGGCCTTCAGACTAGATAATTTTGTAATCCGCCATGGCTTGACTTCAATTATTGTCATTTCTCTATGTTATGAGCTGATGATGCAGCTTAAGGATATCAGATATCGTTACATCACTAATTATATTTGCCATCTCGATGTCCAGAAAAACCCATAAGGCTTGAATTATCTATTTTCCAGTACTCTCTCAACTGAAATTGTGTTACTTCTACCGTATTTTAAGAGAGTGTTTTACATCTGCTTCAAAAGTTTTCAATTTCAGCGGGTATTATAATATCTCAAAGCAATAATTGTGGCATTTTTCACTTTATAAATCACTAGAAACTCATTTACACTCCTAAACGAAAGAATGAATACCTAATTTTTCTTTTTTTGAACTGAATTTTTCAGAACAGGTATAGACAGAAAGCGTGTCAGATAGAAGAACATCTCTAATGGAGATACAGAAAGATAGAAAAGGTTAACAGATCTATTGTAAATGTAACCGGTTTTGACTAACAAGTCGTAAACAGTCAGCCGCTCTTGGCATTTACTCCTTAGTATTTTGAATATTAAACCACTATCTAGCACTGAGCACACGTACTATCGGACTGTCAGGTTATCTATACGCTGGTATTTCTTAAATCTATAGGCAGAAAAGACCTCAAAAATTTTCCCAAATTTAGGTTATATTATGTTAAAACTTGACAGAACTCTTAGATAGAGATAATCAAAACTGCCTTACAAAAAACCCGGCATCCTCTTTGTTCTTTCTCAAAAGATACAGTTTATTGAAATAAAATATCATACTGTAGAAATTATAGGTATTTGAAATATAAGCAGTATGTTTAACCCTGAACACACTGTTCAATTATTCTTAATTATTTTATTAAATAATTGTTTTTCTTCGTGAACCATGAAAGAGATAAGACTATTTTAAGCTTGTAAATAAAACTTTGTGTGATTTATTTCCTCTTTGGTACTACGACCATTAATATATCAAAAAAATATAATGATACCAAGACATCATCATAAAATGTAAGTATTGATATGTTCTGTTTTTGTATTCGCAAGATATTCGTGTATAACTCCAAATAACGCCGTATTTGTACTATTCAAGTGTTTAGCAAGGACTTAACGTGTATAACAACATTTTTGTCCTCTAAAGTGCATTCCTGATCGAACTTTATGAAGCCGACGTCACGGTTATTACCAGCGTCCATATCACAACAGCTTCAACCAATATAAGGTCACCGTAAGGGCTGTCACGGGCAAGTTATTAAGCGCCATGTACCAATGTAGCCAATAGACAACTATTGGCTCAGGGCATTATAAGTAGAAATCACGCAAAAGAGTCATGTAAGTTGTTAGAATTATTATGCAAATGTACCTATACTATTTAATCCCTTTGCAGACTGCACATTAGACGAAACAACCTTTGAAATTAAGCTGAAAAATAATGCATATAGGTACGAAAACGTCATCTATGCAGTTTTATTGTATTGTTTTTTGATAAGCTAATAACTTATATAAATACATAATAATTATTTTACTCAAAATTATCTACAAAAATACGTACATACATTTAAATATGGAAACCCAAAGATGAGTGATTTCAGTGGGGTACAGTCGATTTCCTAATAAACAAAATAAAAATATATTTTATTATTATGTCAAAGTAAACATTGACACATACATACAAGAGAAAATGCATTTAGGTTATTGTACTGGTTTTAATTTAGAATATTTTGTTTTAATAAGAAAATATTTGTATTTTTTTAATATTGGTTGTAGAATTTTATTTATTTAATGAAATACCTACAAATGGACTACGGACCCACCTGATGGATAGTAATAAAACCAACCGCCAAGAGACATTTTTTTTGCAATAATGAAGTGCAAGAGACGTGTTGCCGGTCCTTAATCCGGGAATATACTTTAAGCCTGAGTGCCTTAGTCGAATAGATAGTTAGTTTAGGAATAAAGCAGTAGTGTTTATTTAAATTATTATTTTTCAAGAAGGTGTGTTTTCCTTCTTACCAATTCTTGGTAATCATATAGATAATTATTATATTTTAATTGAGTCTGACATAACAGGTTTGGAAATTGAAGATTATTTATTGGAAGCGGGTGGCAGCCCTAACCAGAGTGCGCAAACATTTGTCAAGCGGTTCATATGTATGATCTGTGTCGGAACTGTCGCCCCGACGCGCGTTTATTTGAACACGCGTGTGAACAATCAACTTTTTAGTTTTAGACTAGTTTCCTAACTGTAATAAGAAATAACTTGTACAAGGTAACATTGAAATGTAAGAAATGGACTCATGCTGGACAATCAATTCTGACTCCGCTGGCTTTCTGGCATTTCTTCTATCTCTCAGCAAGGCTCATCTCGTTATGCACAATATATACACATCTGAAATTTTAATAGATTATGTAAAATCTTTTACTAGAGACTTATTATAAAATAGCGTATAGATGATTTGGCAGCCTGATAATACGTGACCAATTTTGATATGTCAATGTGTGCGCTGGCTAGTTAGTGGATTTAATGTCAATCGTTAGTAGTAGTTAGTAGTACTTTTATTACTATATAAATAAATAGTAACCAAGTTGGCATGTTCCAGAATGGTCACTATGAAAATTAAAAAATTGTTTCTTTCACAAAAGTATTCAGGTTCGTAACTATATAGAGTTGTAACGTCTTATGCAATGTTACGAATTTCTTTTTTCGAATTTGTGGTAGTTTTTGACAGAATCTTTCATAATTTGTTATTTTACTACATACAATGTGTAAATAAAAGCTGTAAATCTCCGAAGACAGGAGCGACCAGGTCGACTAGCAGCGCTAATTAAAACGGGCCATCACTTCCCTCACACATATCAAATGGAATTTATTTTAAGACAATTCCAATAGCAGCAACCTGGTGTAAAGTGGTGTGATCTGGTTATAACAGTGACATTATGATCTGATTCATAAACAATCATAAAACGGCTCGCTACCGCCGCCCGGCTTCCGACGTCCACGGGCACACAGTCAAAGCCAAAAAATCTTGCGAACAGTAATTTAATCCGCAAACTCTGTAAACCAGAACAAAATGCAAAATTAAAACCAGTGAAAGCAACCATGCAATCTCAAAACCTGCAACAATATATTATCTAACATGGCACAAGACTTAATTTGTGCACGTGAATGTTCTAGCAATAACTCCAGAACCAATACATCAACGACGTCGCCTTTCATATCACAATAGACCCTTACAGTACTAGGCTTTTTGCCACCATTTTATAGTTTAGACCACTTCGCGTCTATACGCTGTGTAGTGCAGAGCGCAAAGATTAGTTTAATGTAGATACGTTTACTGTATTGCGATGATTCCTTTTTCATCCATATCGCAACTCAGTAGAATGATGATGAGAATCAGTAACCAAAAAAATCAAACAAATAATACGTTATAGAAATACACGAAAGTCAATACGAAAGTATTTTCCTAGCAAGTGTGAAGCTTTTTTTTATTTGATATGGCCTATATGTACTTGGTATTGCCGAAAAAATAAAAAAAATTAGGTGGCAATCTCATAATTATTAGTGATCATCCTCATTATTTAGCAATATGCAGAATTATTTAGACTTTGGAGTAATTGCTACATCTCCAAATATGCAGTCAGTTTTTTGTTGGCACCAGTATCATTTCTTCGAAGTAGCAAAACCGCAGCCTATGATTGCTTGTACACATAGCTTATATCACCTAAAAATTTAAAAATTTAATATATAATAACAACTATATGTGAGTGTGGGACTATCCCTGATTCTGAGTGAATGAACAACAAACATCGCTGAGTTTTTTGGAAGATTTTCAATATGTAAAACTAAATTTATCACAAAAAATACCAAACATGTAATCAATCTATGTTTAAACTAACATTTGCAACAAAATGAAAGATTAAGGTCTTCTTTAAAAGGGTAAAAAAATAAAGATTTTGGGTGTACAATGTAGCAATTATTGTTTGATCTTTGCGATGAGCGCTCACGCATAGTTGTTCGTGTCGCCGTAAAACCCTGTTTTACATAGCCGTAATATTTGAAGCGGTCGTAAAGTGGGCTCGAGACCGACGCAGCAACGCGGACGACTAACATTTTATGTATAATGTCGTCAGAGTTCACGCGGACACCGCTTTATTCATACTCATTCAATCATTTCTAGACCTCACAGGAATTCAAAGTGGAAGAGCTAGGAATTGCTTCCCTGAAATTTTATTAGTAAGAGATTCTTTGGACCCTTACACATGTAAAGGATTATTTCTAATTCGTTTATACTTATTTTTATGCAAGAGCATCAGGACGAAAAGGTTTTTCTGACAACATACTGTCCCAACCAATTTCATCTTCTAATGAAATTCTTCATTCGCTTGGTATTATGCGAACGTTGATTTAACTGATTATTGACCTACTCTGTTAGTGAAGGAAAAGTTCTAGCTAATAAAGTAGAATTCGTATATTTTTTTTTGTCAAAGCAGTAAAGGAACAAATTCAAAGGAATCCATGCTTTCAGATAAAATATTTAACAACAGGAAATGCGCCAAGTTTTCGCTGGTAAAATAAGCTTTTTCACTTAATAAGCACAATGGAAGAGAAGATAACAGAAGTTTTTTTTTATATTTAATATTTTTTTGATGAGTATTTTTAAATATCTATGATAATGTAATATAGAAAAATAACCAAGTTTATAGTCGGTTATTATATATATAAGAAGCATATAGTATAAATATATGTATATATGTACAACATGGGCAATATCCAACTTCAGCGACGGTGGGGACGTATTAGCTGTCAAAGAGTGACTGACCCATATTTTTTCATCCTTTTGAAATTGGTTGAAAACGGATCTAATATAAATCCGATCACCACCTTACCACCCGCATCACGTTGATGTCTAGCATTCCACAGCCACGCGTTTATCTAGAAATTATAGTGAAACGCTACCAGCATAGAGGAGGTTTAAGTCAGTAGGGGGTTTGCGCATATGTGGACACTCGAGCCCGACAAATGGGCACTCTGACATGAATGCCTAAATACTATAAATCTATTATCCTCCTCGCGAAAAAACATTAAATTCATACAGCCACTTTATGGAATCCTGGTGCTATATCCCCGAACCAATTCTATTTAAGGATTAGGGATCTGTGGAATTGGTATTGGTGAGCGACTTGCCTGCAATATGTTACAATGGATAATGAAGAAGTCCTTAATGCAAACAAAAATCTTCAATCCAAGTACATAGTTTATTCGATTCATTGTTCATACATACAAATGTCGTAAAGATCTACTAATTTATATAAGCTTTGCATTAATAATATTTTAAATCTTAAATTTAACGTTTGCTTTTTTCCGACGTAGGCCACCTCCAGATTTTTCCACTGTGATCAATCTAAAGCTGTTCTTTTCCATGTTGGTCGAGTCATATTTTTAAAGTCATCTTCCAATCTAATGAATTGTCTTCCACGATTATTTTTCCTCTTCTTGAATACTATGATGTCTTTTGTATATTTTCCTAATTTACTTCACTTTATATGTCATGCATTACAAAGTCCAGTATAAATATTTTAACAACATACTAAAGTAAAGGCAAATGTCTATACAATTTGATAGCCATAAAACAAAACTATAAATACAATATAAAGTGTTAGTTTAACGGTTCTGAATTTTAGCTGGGTAGGCTTTTATGTTGTTCTAAAATCTGCTTCGGTGCATAGTCAAGGATCCGTGGCGCTAGATCATCGTGAAAGAATGAGAGTGTGTTGATAGATGACTGAGTGAACGAACGTTTTTTTAAGGCAGCAGAGGACAAACGAGCGTACGGGTCACGTGATATTAAGTAATTACCTTAGCCTACATTCTCTTGCAACACCAGAGGAATGCTTATTTTAATAGGAAAAAGATCTAGTTAATCATCTTTAATATCAACTTCAAAAGTTTTTTTATATTCAAGTAAATTTTAACACATTGTTTTTAATATTCAGTGCAGTGTAATTGGAATATCATTACAAAATTATTATGCATTGGGTATGCTTTGGTCTCATCTCTTTGATAGATAAAATATTATTTAAAATAAGTAGAATGTCATTAATAGTTATGGTCATGATTTTCATAATAATTATAATAATAACTTTATATTTCTCTAAACTTAAAGTATAAATAATATAAATAAATAAAATAGTCTATATTATCCTAATTGTCCAAGTAAATAATTATTGTTTTTAACAAAACGTCGGTTTTTCGTCTTAAACAATTAAAAATAAAATACTCCTTCTAACAAACAAATCACATCCGACACGATTCTGTTTATTAAGATGCCACTTTTTATTTTCTAACATCATCAATATTATAACAAACACTAGGATTCACATTTTATGTTTTTACAAAGTAAATATTTGTGCGACAAGTTTCCTATTATAAAAATAATTGAACGCTGCGTTTGATCCGTTCGTTTCCTCTAATCGACCACAGAATCAAACTATTATCGTAAAAGTGTTATCTAATGCAGTATAAAGGTTGTGATGGTGGAAGTATTGATACTGTATGATCACTATAACTTTAACTTCAGAGTGTGAAAGTAGGAAGCTTATTCGAATGTTGATAGATTTTTTAAGATCGATGAGTTCTCTTTTCTTTAAAGAAGAAGAGGAATCACGAGCGAACGGGTCACCTAATGTTAGATTCTCTTGCAACACCAGAGGAATTACAGGAGCACTGCCGGCTATTTAGAAAAATGTACGCGCCTTTTTTTAAAGGTACCCATATCGTATCGTCCTGGAAATACCACACAAGGAAGCTCATTTCACAGCTTTGTTGTACGTGGAAGAAAGTTCGTTTAGGCTGCTATCCGAAGAAATAGCCAAAATAGCGCATAGTTGAAACCATTTTTAGAAGGCTTATATAAAGCTTATATTTTTACAAAAAATAATCGTACCTCTAAAGAATATGAGAAGAAAATTCATTTTTTCATTACATTTCTATTTTTATAGACAGTGCGAAAAAAACACCAAAATATCCATAATTTTACAGTTGGAGCCATGCTAATCATTCAGTCTAGATACAAATTGTACGAAAATTTATTAATTGTACACCAATACTATTTAACATGACATAGTTTTGTAAAGAAAATTGTTTTATTTTTGTAATAAATGAAAAATGCTTCTAATTCCGAACTGTGACGATCTTGTACGGGAGAGGTAACTAGCTCAAGACCGTTGGATCGGTCTCAGCCTTAAAAACCACACCAACCCCAAACATTCAGATGGTCGGGATGATATTCTAATTTTATGTAATATAATATCTTGACTTTACTTGTACCAGAATGCGCAACATAATATCCAACTGTTTGCAATGCTGATATGTAATGCTATGCTGTGTATATGCTATATATAGTGATATGCTGTATGTTGAGGACCTGTATAGCCGAGTGATTAGCGATCCCACCTACTAAGCTAGAGGTCCCGGGTTCGAATCCCGGTAGGTGCAAGCATTTATATGATGAATATGGATGTTTGTTTCCGAGTCATGGATGTTTAAAACGTATTTATGTATGTTTAAGTAAGTATATTGTATTAAATATATCATTGTCTTGCAACCCATAACACAGGCTATATATGCTTAATTTGGGGCAAGATAATTTGTGTAAAAAGTGTGTCAATACTAAAAAAAAATACTAGCGTATAGACCAACAAAATGGGCGAGAGAGAGGAACATCTCTCGACTCTAACGGAAATAAAACGAGATAGAAAAGGAAAGCGAATCTGTTGTCACTGGAACTGATTTTGTTTGACAAGTCGTAAGCAGTCAGCCACGCTTCGAATAAAATAACGCCTTAGAATTTTGAATATTAAACTAGCTAACACACGCACTGACAAATCCAAATCGGACTGTCAGGTCTTCTATACGCTAGTATAACTTATAGACAACTATCTCCCATTTTTACCATTGGGCCATTGTGCAACGACTGTGAAAGATTTTCTTTTTATAGCGATTTTATATAAACAAAAGATAAGAAATTTTCATCATCATTTCAGCCGGAAGACGTCCAAAGGCCAAACTGCTGAACAAAGGCCTACCCCAAAGAATGTCGTGACGATCGTTGTTGTCCTCATCCAACCTACTCCAGCGATCTTGACCAGATCGTCGGTCCATCTTGTGAGCGGCCTACCTACATTACGTCTTCAAAATTAATAGTAAAAATATTTATATCATAACAAGTTTATCACGTTTGATTTTAAAAAAAAACTGATGTTAAACTGTTTAAATTGCAGGAGTTAATTGCATGAGTCAGTATATTCAGGATAACTTATTAATCGTCACACAAATGAGACTTACGTCTTATGTCTCAAAGTGAAGAGAGCAACTTTAGTTCCACTCAAAACTTTTGGGTTTTTCAAAAATCCTGAGCGGCACTGCATTGCAATGGGCAGGACGTATGAATTAACATCAACTGAACGTCCTGCTCGCCCCATATTTTCATAAAAAATATTGAAAAAAACACATCGTCCCACCGCAATTTAAACTTTATATTCGAATTCACATATTTATACTCACACCACACAACCTTCTCACCATTTCAGTTACTCTTAGTTAATTTTCAGTTACTTTAGTATTTTTCGTTTTTGTCTTAAACTACAAATTTGTCACATACCATTGTACTGTTATTAGTATTCCTTTTAGTCAGCGTATCTATCTGTTTTATTTTTTATATCCTCTGTACAATTTATTAGCTGTAAGGCTGTTCTACGTTTGAACAAAGGCATCTAAGTAAACTTTAAATCGGATTCGAAGTGAAGTGAGGTGCTGCTATCAAAAGCCAGTTAGACTGCTCGTGTTAGTCTCCGTGATAATATAAAATAAGATACCCTCAACAGTTCGGTACTGTAACGTTTTTTTTCTTCGAAATGGACACGTCCCCCACATTAGCATACAATGCACTGGCTCCTGGTGCAATATGCGCCGGCTGATGTTCGAGGGAAGGATGTTTGGTAAATATATATTAAATAAGAGAATTATACAATGCAATCGATATATTATTTCAAGATAAACTTCTATATGAAAAGGCTCAATTTTTTATATTTAAAGAATACTTTCGTAATGGAGTTGCTGCAAATTTATAAAATTAATGTGAGCAAACAAAAAATACGACAATATAACTCGGAAAAGATTTTAATGTTTAGAGACCGGAGATATTTTACTTTTACAAAATTTATATTTGATAAATTAAGTTGACCATCAATTTAACTAGTATTACAAATGTAAATTTTAGTTGACTTTTTACGTGTTTGAAGAGAAACTTTGACGAGATCGCAAGCGAGTGCATTACAACCAAATTCTCAGAAGACAAAGTCGCGGGCAGGGCCTGTACCTACTCCACAAACGCACAAAGCTAAATATCATCCAGGGTATGTTTTATTCAAAGAAGAAAACTGTTTGTTTGTGTGAAATTCGAAGTAGCATTGACGAATTCCGTTTGCCACATGAATATTCAATATGTTTGTGTTAATACAATGTGTACCGAAGGTGAGAGGCCAAATTATCTTGTCTTTTATGTTTGTCACTCATTTTTTGCTTATTTGAATAAAGTTTGTGTAACGATCTGAAATGGAAGCTATTGTTTGTTGTAAGCTGTGTCGTACATATTTAAATGAGATTATAATATTATAGCACACTAGCTGACCTGGCAAACGTTGCTTTGCCATATAAATTATATATGTAAACCTTCCTTGAGCTTCAACGAATCTATTACAAAAGATTTCATTGAGATCGGTCAAATAGTTTAAGAGTTATTAGGGAACATACAAACATATATATTTTCTTTTATATATAAATACTAGTTGACCCGACAGACGTTGTTATATATATAATAAATAAAATAATCTTTTTTATTAATTTGGCAATAATATATCATAACATCAAGAATTATTTCATAAAATATGCTCCCTGTTGTTGCAATGAAATTGTTTCACAGCAGAACTGCCAAACCGTGCGTCAATAAATTCTCTCATAGAAAATATGTCCATACAAAACAAATATCGGACGACGGGGGACACATCAAAGGAAAAACAAAATTGTTGTTTTTATTTAATTCCGAACACTTTCATATTTATTCACCTTTTAAACCTTCCCTGGACTTCCACAAATAATTTATATTTATTTATTTATTCAATAGAAACAAACGGTCACATTCATAAATTGATTACATAAACAGGATATTTAATCTAGACTGGGAACTTTATTCCCAAATTTTTAAAACAGCCAATACAGATATGAAAATTATTAAGGGATAACTAACAATATTATTTAAAATGTAGTTAGAAGTTTTTAAATGTATGGTTATAGTTAAGGTAATGGTACATTTTTAAATGAAGCTAATGAATTACACATGAAAAGATCTAAGTCGCAAAGTTCGGTATTCATATACACATAATAATTACAATTATATATTAAGGATTTTCTGAATTTTGAAGTTGGTTTTCAAACATAAGGTAGTATTGTTTGCGGACGACACTTCACTGATTTTCAAAGTGAAAAGAAACCAAGCTATGTATGACGAAGTGAACGATATTTTATCTGACATCGTGTACTGGTTTAGCGCTAATAACCTATTGTTAAATAGCAAGAAAACTAAATTCATTAAATTTACCGTACCAAATGTCAAAAATGTAAATGCAAATGTTTTGTTAAATGGAGAGGTGATAGAACCGGTGGAATCTGCTATATTTCTTGGCATAACTCTAGATTCCAAATTACAATGGGGCCCCCATATTGAAGGATTTCCATGCTGCAGAAGAGGGCTATTCGCGCTATTTATAACCTAGGTCCTAGGGAATCATTGAGAGCAAAATTCAAAGAAATTAACATCTTGACTGTTGCTTCTCAATATATTCTTGATAATGTAATGTATGTTCATAGGCACATAAGTGAATTTGCCAGAAACTGTCATAACCATAATGTTAACACCAGGAACAGACATAAACTTATGATGCCTACTACTCGGCTAAGTCGAGTTAGTAAGTCTTTTGTGGGGCGATGTATATGCTTTTACAACAAGATCCCAGAAATTGTGCAAAACAAAGGTGTTACGTTATTCAAAAGAATTGTTAAAAAACGTTTGTGTGGTAAAGGTTACTATAACATAAATGACTTTCTTAATGATACCACAGATTGGGAATGGAGCGACCGCCCTCAGGCTATTAAATAATAAGTTTAATTGTACAATGTTACTTTGTAAATGTTACTTTAATTGTAAAACATATTTTTGATGAAAAAAGAAGCCCGCTGAGTTTGTTGCGCCCATTCTTCTCAGGCCTGAGGCATTCACTTTGGAATGGGTGGTAGTTTTTTTGACTTTCAATAAGTGATTTCACATCCTATTTTGAATAAAAATATTTGAATTTGAATTTGTATTGGATTTGAATTAAAGTATTTACATCTTACCTACTGAACCCGAGCTAAAATACGGTACTTTCTGTAACTCCATTCATAATATATTTCCTTTTAGCCTGAGGAACATTGAACAACGTCTATCTATGACAGATCGTCGTCTTACAAATAATATTTTTTATAATTGTTGGTTGACACGCTGCAAAACGGAAGCTCTACAATAGTTATCAAATGATCGATCGGAGGACCATCAATTGTCGGCTTTAGCCTTTATTAGTGATCGATAAACGCTAATGCTTAGAAAAGATTATGTAAAATTAAACTTTAACCTATGCTAACAAGGGCTACAGTCTTGTGACACTAAAAGTGTTCGATATAATTTAATATGCTTGCAAAATTATGAATAAGTTTTAAATAGGGAACACTGTTTGTATTTTAAGGTATTCTACTGCCACCATTATTGAATTTAAATGATTAAAAATCTTTAAATGTTTCACATGATCAATGTTGTTTTCATCACTTTTTTCAATCCCGTTTACTTGAGAATTTGGACATATTTTTATTCAGACTGATGACAACACTCAACACCTTTGAGAACTGCCCTCGTAAGGAGTCATTTTTGAGTAGTCATATCACGCTTTTAAATCTACTTCGTAAAGGGTTGAGCTAATGAGAAGAAGTAGCAAGAAACTCATTGCCACTCTTTTATATCAAGTTTTACAGATCATTTCAATTACAATATAATATTAGGCACTTACCCTGGATGTAGATCTAGGTAATGCTTACAGTTAAAATGCAATGTCATTGGAACTAAACCACTATGCAAAAATTTGGTTCATTTCGGTTGCCTTAAAATATATGTACAACTAAGGCTGGCTACTGAAAAAAATTAACTGTTTAACGTCTATATTCATAGAGAACATTTTAAGCAGTTTTCGTTATATTTAAATCCAGTTTTAACCATTTATAATCGGTTAATATAAAACCAGTGTCAAGCTTTAGTTATAACATTCTGTTTTAACATATCACATAATCCGGGTCTACCTATAATGAACAACTGTGAAAGAAAACTATGTAAGGAGAGAGTGTGTGTAGCGAGGGGAGTAAAAGAGCAGAGAAAACTCTAACTGGCTTTCTGTTGTTGTTCTTTGTGTGTGAACAAGGTTTAACATCTACAGAAAAGTCTACAATGGCATATGTCTAAGGATAAAGTACTATAACAATTTTAATACTTTAAAAATTGACAATTATAAAGTCGAAATTTAAAAGCTGCTTACACAAATACGATATTAATTCATATCATTTTATTACTTTATATTATAAAATCATTCGGAAATACATTTTTGTTTCATTATTAAGTTAATGAGAACTTTGATTAGGTTCACATTTGTAATGGCTTTGGCAATACTAAAATTTGACATTTTTTTGTTTCTGTTTCAGCTAGAAATTAGATATATTAAAAACAATAATATTAAAATTAATTTAGTGTTCAATTACACAAAGGTGTCCACTTTTTTTTTATAATATTAGTTCTATTATTTATGTTTTCATACATGTCGGTTTTCTAATTACCTTACATTTTCGTTTATCTATGCACATTTACTTGACCAAGAGGTTAAGGGGTCTTGTATAAGTGCTGTGGTTTTTTGATTACTTGGTTTATCTTTTGGCTGTATGTTATATTGGCTTTCATACTTTGCAAACTTAATAGGAAACAGGTAGACTCAATAATATGTTGTATAGTCGGGGTGACTCACGTGAATCATAAAGCGTGCTCTATTTCTTCATCAAGCCATGAGTTTCAATTAATAATCAGAGAACAATGCATCTAAGTAACGTTATTGTTTCGTCGTGTGGGTTGCTTATGCAACGACATGTAGTCGTCCCATATTGGTTGAAGTAGAATTAATTGAGAAATGGGTACAAAGCTATGTTCATGGCGTATTTCGAGCGTTGGATTGAGCGGGAAAGCAACCGCCCATGGCATCTGCAATACCAGAGTTCAAATACGCTAAACCGGCCTTAATAATTATACTACATAAGATAGAAAATTCTGCGGGTGTAACGAAAAACTCCAATCAATTTTAATAATTTGGCTTCAAAATTTATGAATTAAACTACAGTGTAGATGAACCCATATGTTCTTACGGTGAGTGACTTATTTATAACAGAGGCCCCGAGATAGAATCCTAGAACTTGACAAAATTTGTGTGATGAATATAAATGTTAATCCTAGTCATTAATAATGTATTTGTATGTATATAGTATTAAGTATAATATCAGTACTTCTCACCAATAGTACAGCTCTAAAATGCCTTATTATCAACTAATTCTTGTATTAGTTATTATTATTGTAGATTACACGTAAACTTTGCACTTTATAAAACTACCCTCATTAAAAAAATAATGAGCATAAACACAATGTTAGATTCCATATCCAGGAGCAAACGTGAACTAACTAGATTCTTTAAAAAATATGAGTAATACTCCATTGTACTTACCTTTTATATACAATACTTATTTTATGTGTTACATACTTTAACTTCAATTTATCGTATTATATAACTTTCTTTAACGTCACCAACTATTGACTAGTTTTAATATAATGGGTATATACAGGATGTCCCAAAGTTATGGGACATGAAGGGAAAGTACCTTAAATATCGAAGATAGGCTATTTTACTGAAAGAAGACTTTATGTTATTTTTAAATGTTAGTACTTCTGCATTCAAAGATTTTCTAAAAATTACTTGTCTCGTCTGGGAATCGAACGGTGTAAGGTCCGGGTATCTGGCCGGCCATCTAATCGGTTCATTCGTACCAAACCAAGTAGGAAAACATTCATTTTACGTTGTTCCTTTCTTTTAAAATACTATGTTACTTAAGAAGAGTTATTAGTTTTTGGCCATTCCTTCGATTGGCATCATAAAAGTAGCGGTGTTTTTTTTACATTTCAGTCGGTTGAATTCCCAGACGAGGCAAGTAATTTTTAGAAAATCTTTGAATGCAGAATTACTAACTTTTAAAAATAACATAAAGTCTTCTTTCAGTAAAATAGCCTATCTTCGATATTTAAGGTACTTTCCCTTCATGTCCCATAGCTTTGGGACAACCTGTATATACTCAAACTCAAAGTCATATATTTATTGTTAGACTAACCACTGTTGTTATAGGTTGATTAAGGGCAGCGCAGGACCTGTCGTCATGGCGATCTTTGGGGGAAACCTTTGTCCAGCAGTGGACGTCTTCCGGCTGAAATGGAACCACTGTTGTTTTGGCAATAGACCGCATATTCACAAAAAGACCGTCAGTTTAACATAGAATAATCCTACTAAAATCTTCCCTTTCTTGGGGTGCGTTCGTACAGAATGGGACGTCGCTATGCCAATTTAATGGCTGACAGGCTTGCCCTGCATGTTTCAGTATGACAACTCTGTCTGTTAATGATTATTCTCATATCAAACATTTAATTGAGATAAAACCTTTAGTTACGAATACAACTGGCAACTACCAGTAGATGTATAAAAGCTTGATAAACATGACAATCATGATTACTAACAAATACTGTTGTTGTTGCTTAAAAACTTTCCTTACTAATGCATCGATAGCTAACTAATGTTCGTGGCTGCGTGATTTTAACTCAGCATTCGGTGCAGATCCAAATGTGAAATGTATAAGATACAATCTTCACATTTTTATGGAATAAAATTAAGATTACTTCGCTACATAATTCTAAACAAACTTAATTAAAGACTTAAAAAAACTTAATCTTAAGTAGATTGCAAATATTATGTTAAAAATTTTTTACTTAACAACATGTTAATCTGCTCAGCATTTTTGGAGATGTATGCAAATAAAATACAAGCCTAAACATAGACAAACACATGGAAAATATTGCTAAATTTCGATAATATCTGTTATCTAACTCTTCATAACTACTTAATCACCCGAGCAATAAGCTACATAGTTTCCCCGTTTAATATTATATAATGAAAAACAATATACGAATAAATGAAAAATGTACGTAAATCTTAAAAAAAAACACCTCAAGGGCTCGAGGCATCCATTTACAAATATACAATTTTATAGTTTTCCCAAAATTGATTAATCACTTCGAGTAATATATGCCCTGAACACCTTCAGTTAAGTTTTCCATAAATCCTTAACAGCGGCCGGACTCAAACAACAGTGCAGCTAATATATTTGCAACAATAATGTATAACATTTGATAGAAGACGTGTTCAGCGAACTAATATTGCTTCAAAGGAGCGCTGACTCCATTGAGATGCGACGTATACTGAAACGTGCCTTTCTATTTGGTGCAACGAATATTAATGAAGTAACTAAAATAGTATTATATCTGATTAGCCAGCAATGCTCCTGTGATTCCTTCAATCTTACAAGAGAGGGTGAGAGATCACTTTCAAACTGGTACGCTCGTTTATCCTGATAACCCCACAATATACCCATTTTTTGCCAGAAAATTTGTTTAAGATAAAATAAAATAAATCACTTTTTAAAGGATTAAAACGCTTGAAATTATTACTGTGTTATTATTATTATTACATTAGATTTTGCGTAATAATACATTTTAATTAACCTGACGTTTCGTGAGCTTTTCAGAGCAACGCATTCCCCTGAAAACAGTTACGATTACATGACTCGTAATCCTGTAAAAAGTGTTTATTTCAATCTTTAATACTCGCGTTAATTAAAGAAAATGAAAAAATTGTTCTGATCCTCAAAGATTTTGGAAACAACAGTAAAATAACGTGATTTTATAATCATACAAGTGGTATTTACTTTAACAGCGTTATAAATAAAAGTAAGACGCTATTAAAAGAAAATCAAGGGACTCGTATTTCAGAAAGTCGACCATTGAGCTCTGATTTATATGGATATGACACTTTATAGCGAGAGTATAAATTGATTGCTATTTACGACGCGTAATTAGTATCAAGCGTGACTGATATCAATCATGGTATACTAAAAGGTAGTTTTGATAAATTTTTAGTTCAAAACTATTTCCCATCAATGGATCCTAGATCCATTAGTGTCTGATTTTTTTCGCGGATTTACGCAATAATTTAAAACATTACTTTTGTTTTAGTACAACAATGACGTGAACTTACTTATATTATGTAATATTAAGATATTTTTCCTAGAGTGATCCGGCTAAAGAGAATTCTCTAAAATAATGAAGTGGGCAGGAGATTCCATCAATAATTTACGTCATATCTGCTTTAACAAAATATTCGTGTATGATTAGTGTTTAATATTTATCAGGAGTGTCCGGTAACATATAATTATTAGTGTTATATTAATGAAGGCCGAAATATAACTTCCAATTTTCATGTTAACATTTTGGTGATTTTGTTATGTTTATATTTTATGAGTGTATTTAATGTAACCGAACTAAATGTACTAATTAAAATAAGACTGAAATAGAAATTTATTTAAAACATTTTTGAGCAAACTCAAGTTATTATCATACTAAATTGGTAAATATGTTCCTCTAATTTTTTTTGTTAATTATATGTACCTACGGATAAATAACTATTAATTAGTAATATTATCCTTAATCCATGCATAAGATTTTTATAGGCTATACATACAAGTTCAAAAAAACAATTATCATATTCTCTTGTCAAAAGTCGTAAGACAATACAGAGACACTGTTATAACCCATGCTTGGTTTTCAAACCATAAATTAAGTAGACACTTTTAATGGGGTCCTATTTTGAACTATTACAGCAACATAAAGCAGCCCAACGCTAGTCAGCATGCGATCATAAAATAAATATTCTTTTAAACCATTTACTAATCAAACTACATTAAGAAAATGCCGTTTATTGATTCAATTTAGAATATCGATCTTATGTCAATATTTAGATTCTAAGAGCATATTAGACGCTTATTTATTACGATAATGACTATTTTTATTGTATTCATATCTGTTATGTCAATCATTAAGATATGTAAAGCAAGCTATAAATTTCTCGGAGATCTAAACAAAGTCGAGGGTAAAAACGGGTTCGGTATGTTATAGATATAGGATGACTACTATAACCTGTATTTTCTGTCTTAATTTTTTTTTTTACAATAATCATTCAATTATATTTGTAAAATATTTTGAATTTAATTGTGTGTACATACACCTTAAGTTTTAGAAGCTTACCCTACACTTAAGGTATCAATCATGCGTTGATTTAAGAGATGACCAGAAACGACTAAGTGTAGAGTAGTGTCGTAAAATTATAAAAAAAATAAACAAATGACAGTCGTTGGCTTGGTAAGGGCTTGGCCCTGCGAGATCGAATCAGAAATGAGGATATCCAAAGAAGAACCAAAGTCACCGACATCCAAATGATTGTGAAACTGAAGTGGGCAGGCCACATATTTCGAGGGACAGATGGCCGTTGGCCTAGTATGTTCCTTGAATAGCGACATCGTACCGGAAGACGCAGAGTTGGTAGGCTCCACACAAGTTGGACCGACGATCTGGTCAGGCCGGAATTCATTTGATGAGGGTGATACGGTCAGCGTAAGACCGATCGTTGTGGAAATCTTTAGGGGATGCCTTTGTCCAGCAGTGGACGTTTTCCGGCTGATAATGAGTCGTTGGATTCATATAATATTGTACTCGGTGGCAAAAATTTGATAAAGTTCATTTAAACTGAAAACTGATGCTTTCCTTTTGGAGATGTGTCAAAGCATTGGTTATTTTTGTTGGAACATTACACAACAGTATAGCTAGAGAACCAGAGCATGTACTGCACATTAATATATAAATACGTGTTTGCCCAGAGTTTTTGAAAAATTCCGAAAACTTTAGTAAGTCACAAAATACGTCTTCATATTGCAATCGGGTAACGGTTGAGATTTCAAATATACAAATGTTGATGCAGCTACCAAGTATGTTGACTTGCAATTTGTATTTTTTCCAAAAATTTTAAATAGACTAAGAGTTACGGAACGATACGATTTAACAAGCCCTGAAGAGCCGGTGAATGCGTTCAAAGAGGCAAGACGTTCTTTATGAATACTGGAATAACAGCATAATCAATGGATGCAAAAGTGTAGGAGCTTGTAAGGCAATGAAAGTCATCAACGAAATACGTGGTAATTTTTAAATTTGTATCCAAATTTATTTCAAATATTAGTTTCAAGAACAGAATTATATAAAAATTGAGATACATAAATAGGTGTTGATCGTATCGGATGGGTGAAAATTTGAAGTTGTATTTATTTTTTAATGTTTTATGTGTAAAAAAAAATTGTCAAAAAATTGCACAAAAATATTTAGGATCCAGCCTTATCATTTAGGGGTATGAAAAATAGATTTTGGCCAATTCTCATATGCACACCTACTCGATACGCACACAAAATTTCGATTTAGCCGTATCGGAGGGGTTTAGCATCTAACACCGCGACACGAGCATTTTAAATATAAGATATTTATTTAATTTCGCAATAATGAAAAATAATAATAATAGTCACAACTAGATAGTACCAACTGTCTGGCTAGATTGTAAGGAGTTACGCAATGGGAATGTTAGCTATTCCTTTATCTACAGATTTCTAAATGGACTGAAAGGGATTCAGGTCTGAGCTAGATGGTGACTATTCTTGAGTTATTATGCAGTTCAGGACGGTAGCAAAACCCTGACTGATGCAAGTTGAGACTTGATAAGAATTTTTAATAGGTTACTATTTTGAAATTAAATTACAGCTTTGACTTTGACTTTGCATAGGTTGCACTTTCAACAGCTAGAATGAGGGTCCAACCTATCTTCATAGACACAGATTATTTTTTTCATTATATTTATAAAAATATTTGTCCTGCTTACAAAAATTTCATGGTTACCCTACACCGCTCGCGCTCCGATCTATAAAGTGTCCCAGTATTGTCCCTAAGATTCATAGTTGTTATCAAAATGGAAGGCTGAATCGATTTTATCACCGTCAGCGTGAGAACGGCATCGTGTGTGGTCTTGTCACTCATAAACTAATCAACGTTATTAAATGCTCTCAGAATATCACGATTTCTAGTTCGATTATTTAATAAACTAGCTGTGCTCCGCAGTTTTACTTGCATATAATATTTTTGATGCAAAATACCTATTGTGGCTTGCATATAAGAAACATGCTTGGAATTACCAATTTTTTTTGAGATACTAAGGATTAATTAGTATACTTACTATGTATAACAATATCAGTTATTTATTTTAGATAAAAAATATTTATGTCCCTTTTTTTATGTTACAAATTAAATTTATTACATTACAGCATTACCGCGTTGGTTGGCTAGGCTGATCCATTGACCGAAATAGCTACCTAATATTCATGTGATGACAAGATGCTCTAACATACGGCGATACACCGACGCTGCTTTCAAAAACTTTTTCACCAATAGCTTTTGTTTACGTAAGTTAGTGCACTACAAGAAAATGAAATTTTAAACTTAAAAAAATATTATTTTTTATTCAATGATATTTTTTTAACAATATATACATGCCCAAACAATATCTTATTAGTAATTACAATTTAGTTTTCATAAACAAATAATTATTGGTTATTACAGTAACAAATTGAAGTCCAAATCGAAATCTATTTACAATATCAGATACAATAATTCGAATCAGCTACCGTGTTACATAAGGGCCCTCGCACATTATGAACTAGCTCCGAACCCAACATTAACCTCAGATCGACAACAAAGTGCGTTTATCGCACAATCTCGTCGGACGGTAGCGGATAAGGTATCGGGACATCACGAAAATAACTTTAACGTCTCGCGACCCAGGGTTAACAACGGCACCACTATTTCTCGCCGATGCGATATCGCGTACTTTGTGTTTAATCACTGCTGATGTATAAATGTGGTGCAATATGATTCACTCGATATCAATATCCAGATATGTAGCTAGCTGATTCAAACCCCTGAATTGTGATTTATAAATAGAGGGCTTTATCTGCCTTATTAATTGTATATTAATATGAGGATGTAAAGACTACGTAATAAGAAAGGGACTGCCTGAGTAAATATTGAAATTTAGTTTAGAATGAAACGTGCAGTAATTTGAAATAAGTTTGAAATCGATAAAAATTATAATCCAGCTAAGTTTGAAAGTGAACAGTTTTTTTATGAAAATAAGGGACGAAACGAGCAGGACGTTCAGCTATTACAATGCAGTGCCACTCAGAATTCTTGAAAAACCCCAAAAATTCTGAGCGGCTACAACTGCGCTCGTCACCTTTAGACATAATATGTTAAGTCTCATTTGCCCAGTAATTTCACGCCCTTCAGACCGAAACGCAGTAATGCTTACACATTACTACTTCACGGCAGTAATAGGCACCGTTGTGATACCCATAATCTATCCGGCATCCTGTGCAAAGGAGCCTCCCACTTTCAGTTATCTCCGTTTTTCACAAGATTATAGCTGTCATCTGTCAATCTGTCAATATCCACACGTTTCGTACAATCGAGCGAATCGCTTATTTCTTAGATAGTTTCGCTAGGTGTTTAATTAACGCAATAAAAAGTTACTCCAAGTTTAAAATTACTTCTCCCTTTCATGTAAATCTGTAGTAACAAAGGTAAGAGCAAAACAGTGAAGTTTTAGATTTGGAATAACTTTACTTTTTGTTTATCAATAAAACAGAGATTATCGTATTATTATACTGAAAGTTTAACTTCTTCAATGTAACAACCCAATTTTCTAGCGAGCCCTAAATTATCGCATTTCATATTCATGAGTGCATAATATTATGTGGGTTGAAATATTTTTTAATTTACTATTTTCTTTTTGATAAGCACCTAACGTTGAAACTAGCTATGCTTAGTCCTAAGATGATTTATTTTTGATTGTTACATTTAGCTAGCTTGTTTGTATAGAAGCTTAAGACAAAAAATTGAGAATATATGAATGAGATAGCAAATGTACTTTACTATTAAAAATTTAGTACAATTTATTAAATATTTATTATTAAAAATCTAACAAAGCTAATATACATACTAAGAAAATTAACATCATTTTCAATTATTTTTTTATTATATGTGCAATAAACGACTTAATTAATATTCGCCCACTTTGTCACATGAAGTTGGCAAGAGTGGAGACTGGAGATTATCCATATTGCGGCTAACTTAGCGCCATTGACGACCCCTATAGCCCAGTGGTTAGTGACCCTGCCTACTGAGCTAGAGGGCCCGGGTTCGAATCCCGGTAGGTGCAAACATTCATATGATGAACATAGATATTTGTTTCTCAGTCATGGATATTTATAAGTATTTATGTATGTTTAAGTAAGTATATTGTGTTAAATATATCGTTGTCTTGTACCCATAGTACAGGCTATGCCTTGTTTAGGGCAAGATAAGAAGTTTTTCTTTTTTTTCGTCTTCATTATTTTCATTATTTTAATAAGTTAAACTTATAATTTGTACTTTCATTTTTTATTTTTTTGGTTTTCATTATAGCTTAGATAGTATTAGTTCTATTTTTCAGAAGTAATTAGGGAGTATTTTTTGTAATTTTTATGTTCACCATAATTGTCGTATACTTTAGAACTACTAACTGTAACATTAGACTAAGAAAATTGTATTGTATATGATGAGGTGTGCCTTAATAAATAAATAAATAAAGATAATTTGTGTAAAAGTGTGTCAATATTTATATTTACAAAACGTCGTATTTACTCTACTTGGTTGAACTATGGGACAATTAAGGAAAAATATGATTAGGAAATACGATATTTGATATAATTTAAAAGAATAATAGTAGAATTTCGTTGCAATCTGGCTGCTACAAAACTTTCTTTTTACAGCCCATGGACATCAGCAATACCAATAGTATTTAAGATGGGATTATGCTTTACTCTTTAAGGTATGCCGTATCTGGAAAGTAGCAAGCAGATGATTCCAGAATTATTTTCTGGAATCACCTGAGCTGGCAATCAAAAACATCCCACCTCCAATTATGCATAATCACGATACTCGGTTGGTGTCCGCTGGTAAGTTCTAGGTACCTAGAATTATTAACAACTATGGTGATAGAACTTTGAAAAAACGCCTATCGTATTTATTAAACAGCTTGCCTGATGACATCCGACTAGAAACCAGTATGAAAAATTATAAAACTAAAATATTTATTATCAACTTTAAATTTAATTTTTACTATATTTTTACACTCGTAGAAAATCAATGAGCATAAAAGCAACGATGTATTACAAGTCTTGTCTGTATTGTCCTGTAGACAAACTGTCCAAACAGTTTTGCGGGGCGATGTTGGCTTAAGATTGTTTCTGTAAATGATTAATTGTATAAATAACTAAATAATAATTGTAGCAAAAATTACGATACTTTACTATTATTTGCTATGATGACAATTCAATAATTAATTAGGACACATTTGAATACTTAGTTATTATTTAATAGTATTTTCTTTGAATATCCTTATGAAAAAACATTAAAAAATATATGTTCAATAAGCTAAGCGAACTGGATGCACCTTCCAAGTAAGAAGTAATTTTATATTCAAATTTTCAAATTCAAATTCAAATATTTTTATTCAAAATAGGATGTGAAATCACTTATTTAAAGTCAAAAAACTACCACCCATTCCAAAATGAATGCCTCAGGCCTGAGAAGAATGGGCGCAACAAACTCAGCGGGCTTTTTTTTTTTCATCAAAAATATGTTTCACAATTAAAGTAACATTTACAAAGTAACAAAGTAACATTGTACAATTAGACTTATTATTTAGGCGCCTGAGGGCGGTCGCTCCATTCCCAATCTGTGGTATCATTAAGAAAGTCATTTATGTTATAGTAACCTTTACCACCCAAACGTTTTTTAACAATTCTTTTGAATAACGTAATACTTTTGTTTTGAACATTTTCTGGGATCCTGTTGTAAAAGCATATACATCGCCCCACAAAAGACTTGTTACCTCGACTTAGTCGAGTAGTAGGCATTATAAGCTTATGTCTGTTCCTGGTGTTAACATTATGGTTATGACAGTTTCTGGCAAATTCACTTATGTGCCTATGAACATACATTACATTATCAAGAATAATTGTTATACATAATAATTGTTTTGTGTTACCAACATTCGACGGAATATTATAATTACATACAATGCAAGACAGTGAGTTGCAAGAAAAAATCTTGGCAGATTGACCCCGGATAGTAGAAATTTTAATAGAAATACACAAGATATTAATAATAGCTTAGACTTGTGTATTGCCAAACAAGCTGAAACATTCAAAGTGTTGCAAGAAATAAAAGATAAAAAAATCCATTGATTCGATAACGTAATAAATTAATATCAGCGGACAATACAAGCGTCAGTTGTAATCCCTTTCGTTTTTTAGCTAAGTTGCATAGATAATATCAATTAGTGGCACCTCGAGATCTGCTCCGCACCGCGATATGCGCCGGGACGCGCCGTGTCCATACTCTTATCGTATTCGCATCGCCTACAACCCACACGCATTCAATGAGTGCAAACATGATACACAAACACTAAATATATAAATCTAAAGCACCTCCATAGTTTTCTTGTTATTTAACTTACTTTATTTAACTTTACTTTTATAAATAAGTATTGTGATATATAAATAAGTGGTCAAGTACTCTTTTGAAAGTATGTCTCCATGGGATTAAATCTAAAATTAATAATTAAAATTTTATTACTGTTTTATTGTATCATTGCTTGTTGTTTTATTATAAATTTCAACGAAGTTTAGTTTGTAACAAACTGTTATCAATTACAGCAGCCATTACTTTCACCATTTAACAAATTCACACCACCAATAAATAACCACCAAATCAGAACTTTATTTATAACAACTATATAATATTAGTACAGCTACCATAACCCGTTCATTGCCTCTTTCTCGAATATTAGCAAACACAATCTCAGCCCAAATCTCCTCTTTAATTATCCGAACACGTTTCAGCTATTTCAATGTATCATAAATCCATTTCAATAATTGGAGCTTCGTACACACGAACCAGATCAAATTTAAACGTACTTAAATTCTTTCACCATTACAATTTCTACTTATTTTACTTTAAAACTATTTTAATATATCAATTTGTTAATTGATGTTGTGATGGATAAATGAAAACGGGCTTGTTTCTCAAACAATAGCAGTTATCGATGTTTAAATCGACGTTTAAATTAATCGAATGAATCAATTTATTACTGTTTGAATCGTTATTTAGTTTCACTCAATAAATAATAATAGTTAACTCTAGTTACAGTTTACATCGTACACAGGAATATAATTGCTACAATTCATATTTTTATTGCTAATACTATTTAATTCTTAACAATATTTTAACTGCTAATAAAACACCCATAAAAGTTGTTGTCGTTTCCAAGTCATTAATATTTTTTTGTGTATTTTTGTATGTTTAAGGATTTATATTGTTGTAAATATATCAATGTTTGGGGCTAGATCATTTGTGTGAAAGTGTGTCCATCATCTATGTATGTCAAATAGAACTGCCTACGTCAGTGCCGTATAGATGGCACTGGTGTAGTAGTCGTTTTTTTTTTTCGGGCGAAGCGAAGCATACCGGACACCAGCTAGTTAGTATTATAATTATTGGTTCCCATATTCTATAACGTATAAATATAGCTAAGATAATTTATACATCTAGATAGAGTCTCTTGCTACGAGACAAGCAACGTCAACACCTACACACGTCATATTGTGTTATTGTGCTGTGCGCGCATTGCTAAAAATAGAGGTTAACAGTCAACCTCATTATTTCGACTATTTCACAGCTGTCACAGTCTATCTGGACGTTTAAATGATCTAAGAGTAATAGTATTAATATCACATACATATTACATGAATAAATGATTATATTATAAAAGGTTGCAAAAGTGTGCGTAAGTTCTTTTTTATTTTAACAAACGTCTCCGTCGAATACCGAACGGTGTGTAGCGCGAGCCGGGCCGTGATTTACATGCGCCCGCGCCGATCAACGATAGCGTTACTTATTGTTACAGCGACTGATCGGCGCGCAGACGAGCTTGATACGCGCTATTTATGCGCTGTCACCGCCTTTTATTGCGATTAATATGAGTTGATCCTTTTTTCTTCACCTGTTGTACAGCTGTGGACCGGTCCGGATCACTCAAGGTGCTTTTATTTGGTGTGTCGTGTGGAGCTTGTTGCTCGAACCGTTGTAGTTTGATAGTTAACAGTCATTTGTAATGTCAGACCAGACGTCTGTTTTTATTTAATACCTTCCAAGTTCAAACTTCAGTCTGTATTTGCCACAGTACTATAGGTACTTATAAGAAATTCTAAATAATTAAAAGTTGTTAAAGTGTTAATGATATATGAAAAAAAATTAAAGTAAATAATATCTTAATGCTTTTAAGCATTTAATTTTAGCATCATGTCAAGAGTATGTTCTCCTGAATGTAGAAGCAAAAAAATATTATGAACATAAATTGACGCTTTTGTAAGACAAATCTCCTGTCATTTAAAAATGTCCATAAGCCTAATTTTTTTTATGATAATAAATATTATTTACCAGCGAATCGGTGTAATGGATCTTTCTTTGAAGATTGAAGATTTGCCTTCGATTGAAAAGAAAAGTCAAAGAAATTTAGAAATCAAAGGACAGTTACTGCAGATTGGTATGTTAATACTTATTTGGCCAGATTTTTTGGATAAAGTTTGGGAAAACGTCATGAATTAGTGTTTAAACGCCTCAAATATAGAACTTATGACGCATATACCTTCCAATACCTTTTTTAAATTAAAATGGAAATAAATGATTAGCTAAGGGGTATACAATTTACAAAATCTTATGCATTCCACGAGGCCACTAACGTCTATGAAGACTGTAACAAATATTTTGAAAAATGGTTCCAAAGAATGGACAAGTGTGTCAATACTGTAGGCAGTAGTAGTATACTAATAGTGGTCCACTTCAAAATATATTCTTATATATTTTGAAAATCAATAAAATATCATGAACATAAAATGTGACATATTAATTAGATCCAGAAACTCACAGAATGACTTTGTAAATAAAATAAAAAATTTCAAATTATTCCTTCTCATCAGGAATTGTATTCAGTCTTTCAAGAGAGTCCAGCCGCAAACACTAACCATCACATACCCTTCCTGTACAATAATTTCTACTTCTGTGCCATAAGAAAATTATACTGATAAAACTATAGAAATGCTGACTAAAATTTTGTTTTTATTTAATAATAATTTACTAGCTTTTACCCGCGACTTCGTCCGCGTTGAATTTTGTTGAGTTACTTTGGGCAATTATTTTTTTTATTTTTTAGGATACTTTTCAAATAACACACAATAAACAAACTGCTCTTTCCGCTCTTCTATCTCTACAGCGCACATGCCATGTCAATGTCGACAGTCTCTTAATTAGTATTTCCCTGCGAATCTCCTATTTCATCCCCTTGTAGGTCAAAGTTTCAAAAGGCTCAAACGTATGTTTATAAATTATATGTTATCAAGTGCCTAAAATCAAAGTTTTATCTTAGATAATGATGAATATCGATACAAACTGCCATCCCCTATTTCAACCCGACCATTGATTTTTTGCAATAAAAGGTAGCCTATGTCCTATTTCAAGCTCTAGTCTATCTCTGTACTCAATTTTATCAAAATCGGTTTGGTGGTCCACATTTATAATTTTATTATATAGTTTATATACATATTAGGGATTACCTCCAGCAACTTTTAAGCATAGGTACGAATATGAACGAGGCTACTATCCTTTGTAGACCCCGTTTCAAAATTTTTAGGGCGAGGGCGAATAAGGAAATCTAATATCAATCGGCCCATTTTTTTTTTGGAGCAATCCAGTACCAATTAAACCCTTAAAAAGGAAAAAAAATGAGTTTCTCTACTGTCGGCGTTAGCTCTACTGCTCTGTTTATTGCTAAGGGTTACGTAACATCGCATGGAACATTCTATTTATCCTATCTGGATTGTTCCAAAAAGCTGCGTGGCTTTAGTGAGAGTACGACAAGCGACTGTCGAAAAAAATCTTTAATATTGCATTACAATTTTATTCTTAATTTGTCATTTTTTTCTGTTCATTAACTAACTCAGTAATAAAAGGCCATTAAGTCATAATAATAAATAAATTATAGGAACTTTAACCACACATCCTTTTTTTAAACAAATCCTTTAAATTTTTTAATTGTTGTTTTTTTTACATTTTCTTTAAACCTAGGTCTAGATTTTATTTAGTGAAATTTTTGCTATGCAGATTTTCATTTTAATTATTCAATTATTTAAAAAAAAATCAATAAGCTATTTGATCAACTTCTATTTAGTAAATTAAAATCACTGAAACCATATTCCTCGACAGATTATCGAATGAAGGTATGTATTTGATTAGAAATAGTCCGTTAAAGTAACAAACCATTGTTGTCGAAGACACTTGAATTTAATCCCTTCTAGTGAGACCTTTACGGTAATTACAATAAAACAATGCAGCTTTTTATGATGAGATCGGAAGCGACAACGCTCAAGGCGAGTCGACCTCGACTCCTGCCAACAACCGCATTGTCCTGCACCGGCAACGCCATTTGGAACAAATCCAATATTGTTGAGCGAAACCAGACAATCACGACCTCCAAATTCCACATTAGAATATACATTTACACCTAAAACGGCTAAGCTTGCAACTTATACTCAAAGCAAACTAAGCCGAGTTTCAACGGTGTAAGGTTAGATTTATATTGATGTGTCCAATCGTAATGCAATCGAAGGATCGGAAGGGTGTACAATTGATATTGACCTCAACAAAGAAAGGTCTGATGACAAATCCTATGGGTCGAGGCACGGCTGTCAAGGTTACGATGGTATTTACAACCGCAGCGTATTGTAAATCAATTAGCACGCCCGCTATAGCTTCAGTATAAGTCGTACTCGGCTACCGGTAATTGTGATTCAATGTTGATAAATAATGACAGAAGTGGCAATAATGGATTAAATTCTTTTGACAATAAGAGCTGGACGTTCAGCTGATGGTAATTGATACTCCCTGCCCTTTACAATGCAGTGCCATACAGGATTCTTTAAAAATTCAAAAATTATCCGCGGCACTATTATTGCGCTCGTCTTTTTGAGACATAAAATGTAAAGTCTCATTTGCCCAGTAATTTCACTAGCTATGGCATCCATCTGAACGAAACACAATAATGTTTACACATTACTACTTCACAGCAGAAATAGATGCACAACGGCATCTATTTACGGCATCTATTTACGGTACCCATAATCTAGCTAGCTTTCTGTGCAAAGGAGCCTCCCACTGGTAAATTGTTATTTCATCAGGACTATGTTGTTCTTGCAAAAGGAGGTTCGTAGGTTCACATTCTTCTGCAACTCCAGAGGAATCAACACAGAAACGTTATCGGTCTTTGAGATTTCAGACGAATCTCTTTCGAGTACCTTTTATAATTCATTTGCCATCAATATTCCTATTTCTCAGGACAGATCAACCTAAGCAGAATTTTAACAAAAATAATTTTATTTTAGTCTAAGTAGTATATTATGTAAGTAAACAAATTAATATATTGTTGTGTACTTAAGTATTTAAGAACGATCTCTTCCACATGGATAAACCTTACACGGTTTTTAGTGGGTGACGTTACATGTATTATTCTGAACAATAAAACAATTAACTATTTTGCATTCCAGCAATTAGTTTAATTTTTACTTGAACCAAACCAAATCAGATCAGAAATTAAGATGTCATTGGGTTTTATGGCCATTCTAACTACTAATAATAATTATACCTATTTTCTTATGAGGTTTATTTTAAGCTTAATTGAATCCATTTCCTCTTTGCTCATATGATTTTCAGGCAATTGTAATGTCCAACGCTAATTAATAGCTATATGTATGAATATTGACCCAATAAGAAAAATCTAAAAATCTGTTAGAAACACTTTTTTTTGTTCATGGAATAGGAGGACTAACGAGCGTACGGGTTACCTGGTGTTAAGTGATCACCGCCGCCCACATTCTCTTGCAACACCAGAGGAATCACACAAGAGCGTTCCCGGTCTTTAAGGAAGGTGAACGCGCTTTTTTTGAAGGTACCCATGTCGTATCGTCCCGGAAACACCGCACAAGGAAGCTCATTCCACACTTGTATGACTTAAACAATTCCAATAACGTAAGAATCATTAAAATCAGTACTTGTGTGTAGTATGAATGATAAGGCTTAGATACATCTAGATAGAGCTTCTTGCTCATAGAAAACTGATAGAAACAGGCCAGGGGCCAGGTTTATTACACTAGTGTGTTAGAGTGCGTGCATTGCTTAATATAGAGATTAACTATCAACATCAATTTATTTTTTCACGTTTTCAATAACCTATCTATCCTTAGTTTCATTTACTAGAGGTAGACAAATCTATCCTTTTACGCTTATGTACATTTCAATAACCTATCGACAAATAGCATTGGACCATACCTAATATCAAACTATATTGGACATAACTATGGATACATAAGATCTTGTCATTAAAAGGTGATAGCAATTTATCCGTAACTAGAGATACGTTATTGAAAACGGCCGCTAGACGTATAAATGATCTAAAGACAAACGCATTACTCTCGTATTACCCTCGTATGCATCTCGCAGTCGGGTAGAAACACTAAGCTGTCCAATTTTGTACACTCATTCTTACTCATCGTTTTACAACTGTCACGTACAATAATACACTCCTCGCGCCAACTTCAAACTACCCTCAACCGCAACAATTAAAATTGCGAGCACGTTGCCGATACCGATGTATTTTGACACGTGGACTGCAGACAACAAAGATCAGATATGAAACAAAGAGTGTTTATGAAAGTTAAAGTATGACCTGGAGTGACGCATGACTTATCGCCTGCTGGTATTGACATTATCTCTTATCCTACTCTTAGATGGTTCTATTACATTAGTATTAAGTTAGGTATGTATGCAATGTTAAGCTTCACCAATTTTTATTATTTTTCTTTTATATAATCATTGGTTCATTCAAATAATTCAATTACAAATAGTTTATTTTGTCCGAAAAAACGTATTCTACAACAAAACCACGTACAATTATTTTAATACCTACTACAATACTTATATCACAACCACTAGGTTCAAATATTAAAAGTTATATAAAATTAAAAGTTATAAGTCTATTATTAGTCTAGTATACTTAAGTTTGGTAAGCGCTTAAAGAAAAGTGGTACGTAGTTGATAATGATAGGACTGTTTTAATAAACTAGGCACATTCATACAATAGGTTTCTGTGAAACAGACATAAAAGCTAATCCCTTATTCCACAAAATAGCTGTTTTGCTCGAAAGTAGGGATGTAGTTAATTATGACAATAATCTACGAGTACTTGGCTGAGCTCTAACACCTAACTAAGTTTCCCTGTGTTTAGGACATTACTACTCCCCGTGCATCGGTGAGTTATTCAATATAGAACAAACTAATAATTATTACACAAAATATATAGGTTATAATTATAACGTATTATGTCAAAATTAAGAAACAAATTAAAATTGCCAATAAAATTCAAAATAGCACACAAGATGTGTCAAAAGCTAAAGTGGAAATGGACTGGACACATTCTGAGGGAAAAGAAAGAGAAATCGACAAAGACCAATGTGCCAGAATGGTATCCAATATACGGGAAACGAAAGAAAGATAGACAGATTATAAGGTGGGAGGAATATTTTAAAAGGATTGCAGGACCGGACTGGATGAGAGTATATAACGAAAGTCCCTAGAGGAGGCCTTTGTAGACAGACAAATTAATAGTTAAGATAATTTAAGTTTTATTTATAAGAAAAAAATACGTTTGTAGTAATAATAAAGGCTTCTTTTATATATTTATTTTATATCAAGTTTATGATAGTCGTTGTGTGTGTTAATGAAGTGTCTTCTGTTCCAGGTATGACAGACAAACGAATTGAAACAAACAATGAACTCTACCATAATAAAAGTCGCCTAGCTCATTACATAGAAGAGCAGATCTGGCGTGTAGCAGATAGCATCGGCCGGTCGCGCGCGGGGCTTTCGCGTAAATCACGCGATTCGTATCGGGATGTGCGACATGCGCGCGCGCAGCCTAATTGTAGGAATAATAGGTTATGCTGTTGTGGCTTGCGGTATTTGCTATTTGAGCATGTTGCTAGATTCATGAGATATCGAAAAAAGCATAGGCTTAAAATTGAACAGCTTTAACACATGAGAGATGAGTTTCACAACGCATTTGGTAGCACTTCATCACCAGTTTTTACCAGTGTGAGGGTGATTTCCACAGGATGCCGGCTAGATTATTGGTACCACGACGACGCCTATTTCTGCCGTGAAGCAGTAATGTGTAAACATTATAGTGGACAAATGAGACTTAACATCTTGTCTCCAGGTGACGAGCGCATTTGTAGTGCCGCTCAGAATTTTTGGGTTTTTCAAGAATCCTGATTGGCACTGCATTGTAATGGGCAAGGCGTACGAGTTACCATCAACTGAATGTCCTGCTCGTCTCGCCCCTTATTAAAAAAAAACACCCAAATCTAAGGTCTCTAAATCACCAGGCATTTTAATTTTAGCCCGATTGTAGGGACTTAGGGACCTTCAAGAAAAGAGCATGCTCCTATCTTTAATCTAATTTCACACGTGTTGTTGCGGATGTCCATGGGCGGTTACCTCACCACTCCTATCCCGTGAGCCTCTTGCCCATTTGCCTCCTCTTTTATATAAAAAAAATATTTAAAATGCTTGGTTTTTTATAGAAAGTTCTACTTAACACTCTAGAATTCAACTTCGATAGAGCCTGTACACAATATTTTGATGGTGAAATGCTGCATTTCACCAAGCTTTTTGCAAAAGTATTATACTAACATTTTTGGTAACAATAGAAAGTGTACTTAATTGTTGTTAAAAGATTTATTTATCTCCTTGTTGGTAGAATATTTCAAGTGATAAGTACTCGGTTTTCAGTTGAGAACATTTTGACCTGATTCCCGTCACCAAATTCCACCTTTGCCACGCCACGGCACAAATTAGGCTATCATCCTCACCATGTGGATGTGTAGTGATCCTGTACAGTGCGGGTTTCTACTTTCTTTCAAGTATGATTAAACTGTGCTTTAAAATGAGCTTCCTTGTGCGGTAATTCCAGGATGATACGACCTTAAAAAATCCCAACATTCACCTTTGATTCCTCTGGTGTTGCAAGAGAATGTGGGGGGTGTTAAGTGATCATAACATCAGATGTCCATTACGTTTGCTTTACTCTTCCAAAAAAATTAAAAAAATCCTAATCATAGATAAATAGATTCAGGTACAGCCAGTCGTATGCCAAACTACACGGTCATTGGATACTCTTCGATAAATAACCTGAGTCATTCCATAATTCAAGTTAATTTAAACAATATGTACGCTAATTTCGGCTCGGTCGCACAACTATAGATCTACAGATGTTATCATGAATCATATCTAACTTTTATAACTCTATAAATGAGTATATTGACCTTTCAAACTTTCTAAGATCGATTTCATTCACACTCAAATCTTATCTTAGAGACAATATTTTTTAAAACACAAAAGCGTCGTTTTCACTCAAACACATTTGGATAAAGAAACCCCATATATTTATTAACGAATCAATAAATTGTGTATTGTGTAAACAGTCAGACAATTGTACGCTTTATGTTGTGGGTAATAAGAGTTTATTTATTGTTGCATTGTATAAAAATTGTCACATGGTTATTGGTAATAAGTCATAAAAATATCGGTGTGAAAATAGAAAGGCGATATTGACAAAACATTGTCTGCGCATATTTAGACGAGACAAATGTGAAATTGTATTTTGGTTATACGCCTTTAACAACACAACCTTTTGTTTTTCAAAGTGTAGCTCGAGCGTAAAATGCTACTTTAATTACATTGATATTTCATGCTCGTCAATTGGACGTACTTGTCAAGAAGCCAAGTTTCGAAACTTTGAAATAGATTATTTACACCAACATTAATTTAAACATTTAATAAATAGTAGCTTAAAAACACGCTATTTATAGAAAACCGAACTAAAATATTTGAAAATTTATTTTAAATTTTAAAACTAGCATCAATTCCTGCCTTATAGATGATGAAAATTATATAAAATTAACAAAAATCTTATTTAGCAAATTGAAAAATGGAATAATTTTATCAAATTAATGTATTGTCATCGGTCCTCGATAAATCTACGAAGTTTGAACTAAATCTGGCCCTTTAAAGTTGGTCAAAATCGCGCCCTAATCAGTCGGTTGCTAGGAAAAATACTTACAGGTGAAGCTAATAAAAAGCGTGCAAAAACCATGATAATCACATTATTTGAAAATGATAATTTGTTGTACTATAAATAATCATTCCTTTTTTGTATTTTTAAAATTTTAACCTTTTTATATCAAAGAATAAGTAGTGTAGCTTTACTTTCTCAAGTTTTATTTTATAATCTGTGGTTGACGGTGCTGGTGGTATATGTAGTATCATTTATTTATGTTGTGTTAGCAAGGGCATTGAGATCCAATGTATCACTATTTGTTGACCCAAATAAATGTATAAAGTGATAGATATAAATAATCTCGCACTATTTTTCTGCAACTCGACGTCTACTGAGGGCCTATTTTGCGTGTTGGGTGGAGTAGGTGGCAAATCTTGCCAGCTCTACTCTTTAAGGTATTTGATGAAACCTTTTATGTCACTATAGCTGGAGGGAGGGAATCCTTGATCCCCACTATACCTCCACTTCAGAACGATGCATGCACCCATCTTTTTTACTACCAGGGGATAATGGATAGACAGCTCTATTACACAAATACTTGGCGGTGACACGTTATCACTTTCAAAGTGGTATAAAAGTTGTTATTTTTATTAATTTTCCCATGACTTAATCCCTAATAATAGCCTGAGGTTTGTTGTGCTGCGATATCTTTGTACGATACGATATCACATGTATATTGATTGCGTTACAGTCTTATATAGAGGGAAGAAAATTTTATGTACTTGACTGTTGGCTCATAGTATATGCTTGATATTAAAACTCATAGGCTATGTAGAATACTGAAATTCCGATAATCATTCGTATTAATCAGGCTGCGGGGGACAATACAGGAGATGGTCAGACGAACTAGGGACGATAGCAGGCAAGATATGGTCTAGGATAGCTAAAGATAGAAAAGAGTGGGAGATGTTGGAAAAGCCGTTTGTCAATAGACAAACAGATAGTGATAGATACTTAGTTAAGGATAGTTTGTAAATATATATGTAAATTCTACTCTCTGAATAAACGCTTGTAGTATTATTATTATTAATATAAATCAGGAACTAGGGAACATTTTTTTAAGAAAATTAGGGACGAGACGAGCAGGATGTTCAGCTGATGATAATTGGTACGCCCTGCCTATTACAATGCAGTGCCGCACAGGATTCTTGAAAAACCCATAAAGATTTTGTCTCATTTGCCCAGTAATTTCACTAGCTACGGTGCCGATCGAAATTTAGGATTCTTGAAAAACCCAAAAATTCTGAGTTGCACTACAACTGCGCTCGTCACCTTGAGACATAGGATATTAAATCTCACGTGCCCAGTAATTTCACTAGCTATGGCGCCCTTCAGACCGAATACAGTAATGTTTACATATTACTGCTTCACGGCAGAAATAGGCGCCGTTGTGGTACCCAAAAATCTAGCCGGCAAGAAACGTTTGTGATTGGGAATGGAGCAACCGCCCACAGGCTATTAAATAATAAATTTTATTATACGATTTTACATTGTACCCATATTTTTATATATAAAAAAGAAGCCCGCTGAGTTTGTTGCGCCCCTTCTTCTCAGGTCTGAGGCATACCTTTTGGAATGGGTGGTAGTTTTTGATTTTCAATAAGTGACTCTATATCCTATTTTGAATATAAATTTGAATTTACGTGTATCTCTTGTACCATTAGATTCCCGATGTCCACAATCAATTGAGTCAGCTGAAGTATGGTAATATGATATCATATTACTTAGTATGGAAAAAAAACTAATCTAAGCGAGTTAGAGGCACGCAAGCCTTACTTTAACAACCTCATCTACTTCGATCGAATAGAGCTCATAAATAAATAGCGCTGTCGTCACCAGACTAATACAAAACTGTAAAACTATATTGATTATAACCATTAACACTTGTCGAAACATGGGCGTCATAAAACAAAACTATACATATCAACAAAATGTATATTTAAAACGCCCAATGTTACGACGCTCGACAAACGTTGGCAAACTTTATATCTAATCAAATTTAAACCGTATTACAACGCTTTATGATCTAGGACTTTTATATCAATGATGGCAATATATTTGTTTTTGTTTAGGTAATCGGCCTGGATTAATTGTCGGTCATAGGGACGGACAAACTGACAAATTAGATACAGCATATTGAATTCAAATCTATTGTTAAGGTTTTGTTTTTAAGTGCTGTCATTTTTCTTACAAGATTTTATTGTCTTTAACTGTTTATTTGAACAAATTCTCTCACAACGGTCACGATGATTATTAAGTTAATCCAATATAATAAAGGCTGGCAACGCATCTCTTGACCCCATCTTGTTCACGTGCGTCTTCATTACTGGAGGTCAGTTTTTTATGCGTTTCCTTGTCAATTGTTAAGCGGAATAGTTCTTGGACTGTCTTGATGCCAGTCCACTCCCTTATATTTGTGAGCAAAGATTTCTTTCTTCTTCCAACACCTCTTTTTATTACCCCTGGAGTCGCTTAAAAACTTCCCATTACGTGATGGGTCCCTCTTCTCCCCCTTAAAAAAAGGCAAAAAATTGTGCGTCAGGGGACGCCCGACACACACACGTATCTAATAACTAAAACAAATTTAAGTTGAACTATGTTATATTGAAATTGTTTAACTCAAGAAAAGCTTAGGTTATTACTTAAATTTTATGTTTATTAATACGATAATGTAAGGAAAACTTACTTATTAATAAAATAATTTATTGATTATAAATTATTTTTTATTCTTAGTTACAATTCTTGATTCATTAGAATTTAGTGTATGCATATTATTAGTATCATTATTTAATCCTATAAAAATAACAATTGGTTAGAGTCAGAGAGGAGGAGCCTGCCTACCGCTGCCGTGTGCCTGAAAGAAAGGAAAGCCAGACATACTGGTGCCGTAACGCGTTATGTTACGGAATCATTTACTATGAAATCATTTTTGATGGAATTATTGTTAATAATTTTAATTTTATGATTGCTTAAAACATTCATTATTACCCCTGAACCTAGCTCTCACTGTATGATTATTGATATCTTGGTATAGGTATCAGCAGGCGCTGTTTCCGCTCGTCATCTTGAAGCACGCCTATTTTGCGTTATGGGTTGACGGCGTTACTCCTGCAAACCTAATGTATCCAGGAAGCCCAGTGCACTCTTGACGTTTCCAGTGACCCAGAATTTTCTAGATATATGATTTTCTAGATGTATTTTAATGATATGGGTGGCTGTTTCTTTTGGTTTGACTGCAAGTGCTAAGGTTAGACCTGTTCCTGTTCCTGTTAGTCTTCCTAAGTATATTCTTGCAATGAAATCTGGAACCAAGCGACTTGTAATGGCAAAAAGGAACCACAACCTTTATCTTAATTACTGTAAAGTTACATCATTATCATATGTGTCTAGCCTCAAAATAAGCTCTAGCACTGCAAGGCCTGTACAAATAATCGGTTGTCAAAGGGTATGCAAATGGGGAAGTTGGTTACCTTCCTTGAGACGCATTCGTATGCAACCATTATTTTGCCTATACATTCTGCTTGAAAAGTGTATGTAGTGTTTATTTTGAACATTTGTTGTAGAAGCATTCAGTACCTGCAAGTTTAACACAAAGTCCTTAGAAAATTTATTGAAGTAGGCGTTACTTTGCGGAAATCCATAATTACACAAATGATTTGAGGTTTCTTTAGTGTTAATTCCGCCAATATTTGTCTTTAAACAATTTGACACGTGTTTAGCCTCTACACGAGGCATCCTCGGGACGTGTTGTCTCACCAAAATCTGGCACATATTACAATCGTCGCGATAAACTATCCTTTGATTTATTGAAAAATGGGACAGACATTTGTAATGTTTTCGCTGATTATTTCTCGTCAGTATACAGTTCCAATAATAGTAATAGTAATAATCAAAATTTTAATAGTATTTCAAATCTTATGAACTCTTGTTGTAATGTGTACCTTGATTATATATCTTATACAGTGGGTGAAGTTTATAATGTTTTAAAAAGACTTGATATTAGGAAAGGAGCTGGAGCAGATGTTATTCCATCGATATTTGTACATAATTGCGCTAGTGCATTAGCTTTACCACTTGCACTGATTATCAACAAATCTCTTAGGACTAGTACATATCCAACTTTATCAATTATCAATTATCCATAAGTATAGAAGTCCACACGTTGTATTAGTAAATTGTCATATTCGACTGTTGACATGAATTCGTTTAAAGGAATTCATGTCAATAGATGAATTTTTTTCTTCTGACAATATTTGAATGTAACTGGCTGTGGTTGTGATCGACCATGTGGTGCGTTTATGAGTTAAATGTTGAGATATAACGAATCGTTCTTTGAATTGATGGGGGCATGTAGTGATTTGTACTTTTTTCATATTATATTTCGGTCAATAATTGACATGACAAGACATGACAGATTTTATAAAATATCTTCAATTTTCATTTATTGAAAATCTCAAATCTCCTAAAACGTTGTATGTATATAGAAGCATGTTTTTATAATCTACATATAGACGAGCCAAAGTCATCGCAATATTGACGAGTTTATTTCAGAGCAATAGAAATCGAATCCGCGTCGCTATTGTCGAAAAAAACATGGAAATAAATTATTCTAATTGCCCTTAGTTTCTCCATTATAGTTGTAGAATACGTTCAGAGTATCAAGTGACATCGAACTGGTTAAAACAAATAGACACACTATTTTGAATAGACAAACATATCGAATTCACATGCTGATAAAGTTGTTAAGATCTTAGATACTGCTACACTGTTTCTTCTATATATTATCAATGATATTTTGGACGCCTCCAACATGCATTGCTATGCGGAATATGTCAGTACTAGAGATGCTGTAAACACGGGCCATGCAGCTCTATTGGGAAATCATCGACCAGTGCCGGAAAAATCTTGTGTCTTCTATTGAGTCCTCTCTTGAGAAGTTTGCGGAATGGGGTAAAATTATCTTGTCTAATTTAACCGCTAGAAATCTCAATCCTGTGCGTTTACTACAAAAAAATCACCATTTGTCTTATCACCGCTCTTCGATAACACTTCCTTTAATGCCTCGGTTTGTATCAGAATACTGGGTCTCGAAATTTAGAAACTATTGCCAATTCCACGGTCACCTGGAGGGCAAAACCAATTGGCTTCAAAGAAACTGGGTGTTATAAATAAAGTACGGCAGTACTTCAAGCCGGCCCACATTTTGGTGCCATGGAGTATTGCTGTCATGTCTGGTCTGGTGCACTCAAGTAGCTTGAGCAATTTGACCACGTGCAACTCAGAGCTGTTCGAATCATCGGGGATCTCTGAGAACGGCTCGAACTTGGCGTTACGTAAAAACGTCGCTTCATTTTGTGTCTACTGCAATTACCACGAGGAATGTTCGGAGAGCTGTCTGACCTGAAACCTGCCGCTGAATTCGACCTTCACACTACACGCCCCAAATTAGAATAGCATCCCCACCATCTGGATATGTGGCGTACAGTGCGGTTTTCAAGAAACTTTCTTCCACGTACAACCAGGCTGTGTAATGAACTTCCTTGTGCGTGTTTCCGGGATGATACGATCTAGGTATCTTTAAAAAAAAGCACGTACACCTTTTCTAATAAGCCGGCAACGTACCTGTGATACCTCTGGTATTATAAGATAATGTGAGCGGCGGTGATCACTTAACGTCAGGTGACACGTACACTCGTTTGTCCCCCTCTTCCATAAAATAAATGGAAATATTTTGAGCTGAGCATCTTCATCTCTGCGCAGTGCAATTGATGTTCGTGCTGCTTTTTGAGTGGCCAGCATTCGGCTCCGTATGTCATAGCCGGTCGGACGGCTGCTCTGTATACTTGTCCCTTTATGCGCACGGGCATTCGGCTATCGCATAGCACCCCAGATAGTTCTCTCCATTTCATCCACCCGGTATTTATGCGATGGGTGATATCTGTGTCTATTGACCCATCTTTACTGATGACTGACCCTAGGTACTTGAAATGGTCCACTTCTTTTAGCTGGGTGTTCTGCAGACAGATGGTGTTCTTGCTGTTGATGCCACTAAAGTTACAATGCATGTACTTGGTCTTCTCTCTGCTTTTTCACAGACCTGATGTTTCCAGAGCTTCTCTCCACTTTTCTTAAGTCTGCTGCAGGTTGTTCACATCTTCACTGATGATGACGACATCGTCAGCGTATAAGATGTCCCATGGTGGCGCTCGCTGCAAATTTGAGGTGAGATGGTTCATTACAATATTAAATAACAGAGGACTTAGTGCGGTACCTTGGTGCACGCCAACTTTAACATGAAATTCATCGCTTGTTCCGGCTGGACTTCGCACTTTTGTTGATACTTGGTGGTACATATTTTTCACAATTATTATGTAATGCTCGGGGACACTCTGGGCCCTTAGAGCGCGCCAAATTAATTCTCTCGGTATCCGGTCGAAAGCTTTTTCTAGGTCGATGAATATCATGTGCAAGTCTTGTTTGTTGTCTCTGTACTTTTCCATCAGTATTCTGACTGAATGTATGGCATCAGTTGTGAATCTACCGGCGACGAATCCGCATTGGTTTTCAGTGACGTTAGTTATTTCAAGAAGCCTTTTGTTGATGACTCTTTCCCATATTTTGAAGGAATGGGAGATAAGCTCTAAGCTAATATAGCTCTGTAATTTTTGCAGAGTCCTATATCACCTTTATTTTTATAGAAAGGGATGAGAAAGCTCTTTCGCCATTCGTCGGGAATTCCATCACCCAGGAACTTGTTGAAAAGTTTTGTCAGAAACAGTACTCCGGTATCTCCTATTCGCCTCCAGAATTCAGCAGGGATATCATCAGGGCCAGTGGCTTTATTATTTGCCATTCGCTTTATTGCCAGAGTTATCTCTTCAGGGCTTATACACGGGATAGGGCCTTCTGTAGCAGGGATATCTTGTGGTGCCTCACTGGAGAATACGTCATTTAGTAGTGTAGTATTCTTTCCAGCGGTCTCTTATGTCTTCGTTTGATGTCAGTAGTTTCCCTTGTTCATTTTTGATAAATTTATTTGTGACAGTATCCCTACTACTTTGGTGTTTGCGTTTTGCCAACTTAAAGATTTCTTTATCGTTTAAGGCAGTTTCAAGTTTAGCATAGAAATCATCCCTGGTGGAATGTTTTTATTTACTATTATAAAATAAAATCAGTTGCTGCGCTTGCTATTAAAGCATATTTTTGATTTAAACATTATACGAATGATTTAAGTTTTCTGTAGTGTTAATTCCGCCAATATTTGTTTTTAAAGAATTCGACAATCTGGCACGAGACTTTTGGCGAGACAACACGTCTTGAGGATGCCTCGTGTAGAGGCGAAACACGTGTCGAATTGTTTAAAAACAAATATTGGCGGAATTAACACTAAAGAAAACTTAAATCATTTGTATAATTATGGATTTCCGCAAAGTAACGCCTACTTCAATATTTTTTTTTTTTTTGAGTTAAACATTATTTATCATAGCACCACTTGAAGGACTCACGTGAATCGCAACACCAGGAGTTCAGAGATGCGTTTCCGGTTTTTAAGTTGGGAGTATATGCTAAAGTTAAAAACTCTGACCATAATATATTTCTTTTTAACTTTTTAACATAATAATATATCCCTTCTGAAACTTCAATTGGATATCAAAAGCAAACGTTATTTATAAACATTCTAAGCATGGGGTAAAAGAAATTATTAATACACATCAGATTATAACAGCTGACAAATGGGCTCGCTATGGTGGTCGTTACCATCGCTTAAAACTTCCAATTTGTAATCTCTACAATTTCACATTTCAAGTAATCTAAATATATTGTGGGAATTGAATTTCGAGAAGGTTAGTCGCCGCCTACTTTATATACTTGCAACAGCTTGTACTAGAAGATTTATGAATGGCTCGCGTGATTTTCTAAGGTACCAATGTCGTTAAGAATAAAAACGTTCTGAAAACTTCTACTTGATTGACAATATTTATTTGGCGTTTATTTTATATAGCTGACCCGGCAGACGCTGTTCTGTTAATAGAAAAAAATGATGTAAGTTTTCGGGATTAACGTAGTTATTAAAATGGATATTATCTTTAAGAGATATTCCATTGGACTTTTCTGTAGACCTACCTATATTTGATACACAATTCCACCATACATTATTTTGTTATATCTCATACGGCTTAGACAGTGTTTTCGTTGGAAGCTCCCAGACGGCTTATTTCCAACCTCACAAATATCGTCAATATAAAAATAATGATATTATAAAAGACACAAGAACAAAGTGACTTCCTCTTAATAGAGACATTAAGAAATGTGTTAATGGACTCATTCTTAGTTTATTCTATCTAGCAGTTTAAGTTAAAGCAGAATTACTTATTAGTCTAAGTTAAGGTTAGATTGTAATGCAAGAGGGGCAACATTATAATAATAATAATATTATGTTCCCTAAAGGAAAGAAGAAAAATGCATACAAAACATATATACAAACTTAACAAATTATATACTAAAATTTTCTTGAGAATAACGCTATTCAGCTAAGCAGTTTTTGAGTGTATCGCGAACAGACAGACGTGGCGGAGGACTTTGTTTTATAATATGTAGTGATTTCACTAGCTGCTCAACAGACGTTGTTCTGTTATGGCAACAGTTGCAATGTCGATAGTTACTGGCAGCGGTTGCTTAGGATGAGCGGATGTAGGTGGCTTAATAATTGTTAGTGGGTTGAGGGTCAGACGTTGAAAATTAAATTTTGATGAGGATTTCCATAAAATCCGTTCATGGCTGAACTCTAATCAACGAAATGACTATTCCCACCAAATTTCAAGTCTCTACGCCATATGGTTCTATATCTTTATGGTTCTAAAAGCCCCAAAACGAGATTTCGAAACGAATGTGCGATTTTTAAAGATTTCTATTATCCTTATCACTTCCAATACGAGTATTTCTCAAGTTCTTCAAGTTTCATATCTCCTTATTTTGAGTAAAAAGAAAGAATCCAATTAACTCATATTTTATCAAACATAAACAAAAGTATAAACTTAAAAATAGAAACCTGACGTAATACATCATCCATACAACATTGCTAAATTGATATCAAAAATTCACAAAAAACAGCTCGTCTTTTATAACAATACCATGTGTCAAGGAAATACGGAATCAAAAATTAGTCATCTACGTGTCCATAATTTAAGTTCGAGGTTCATAAATTATCTAATTTAAAGTAATTGTATACGTTAATAGGTGGGACAGCGAACAATCGTATCACACACGTCGATAAAAAGTCTCACAATGGGGCGGCCGATTGTCTACTGAGAATTAGGTCGGGCCTTGACCAGCCACCGCGATATTGTTTCACGACTGTCAACGAATATGCCTCTGTGTTTACAATTGTGTTAAGGTTGGTTTAGCGATATGTGTTTTTATTTGTGATTTCCGCTAGGGTAAAATTTATTGATATTTTAAAACAATTTCAACGATCCTTTATTGATATAGATATACATAGTTAATTGGCATGTAAACGAAAATCACAACGACGGTCGCTGAGAGGAGAAATTGAATATCCCAGAATACTTTTTTACGTTAAAATATACTCAAATACCACCATTTATCGTATCACCGCTCTTTGACTATACTCTCCAAGAGCTCTCACACAATAAATGAATACTGGGTTTCAAAATGTCGATTAATTAAATTGATTTGCCTGAAACACAGGTTAACCTAGTTCAGGCACAGTGTTAACTAGCTGATGAGACATAGTGTACTTTGAAAAGAAGAAAGACAGTACCTCGACGAACGCGTAGTTGTGGAGTCTTTCACACATGGAGTTTTGCTCATCACTGGTATGGTGCACACCAGAATCAGCTCAAAATATTTGACGTGTTTAACACAGAGCTGCTAGAATTTTTGGGAACAGCTCAATCACTTTCTTTGCGCAGAGATGTCACTTTATTGTGTGTCTTCAATAGCAATTGTCATGGGATTTTTCCAACAGTTTGACCTGATACCTGCCGCCAAATTCCATCTTCACGTGAGAGAGAAATATGAGTATCATCCCCACCATCTGGATGATTGGCGTTCTTCAACATTGCGGTTTATAAGTTACTTTCTATCGCGATCAACCAAATTGTGGAATGAGCTTCCTCGCGCGGTGATTCAAGGACTATTAATACGGGTATTTATTTATTTATTTAATAAGTACAACCACATTACACATATAATCCATACAAACTAGTCTTATATATTAAAGGGTATTGAGTCTGATACGTAAAACAATTTTGCTGTACATAACTTTGCCAAATCATTATGAAATAATAATAATACTAAATGATTTTAAATTTTTACATAACTTATAAAAATAAGATAAAGTAAATTAAATGTGTATATGAAATATATAATATGAAATGCTCCCAAATCTTTTTCTTGATATTATATTAAGAGTTTTTTTTTATTTAAATAAGGGACGATCCGAGCAGGACGTTCGGCTGATGGTAATTGATACGCCAGCCTATTACAATGCAGTACCGCTCAGAATTATTGAAAAACCTAAAAATTCTGAACGGCACTACAACTGCGCTCGTCACCTTGAGACAAGATGTTACGTCTCATTTGCCCAGTAATTACACTAGCTGCCTCGCCCTTCAGACCGAAACACAGTAACGCTTACATATTACTGCTTCACGTCAGAAACAGTGCCGTTGTGGTACCCATAATCTAGCCGGCAGCCTGTGCAAAGGAGCCTCCCACTGGTAAAATGTGAAGCGACCATTTATTAAATTATACTCCTCAAGAATGCGCTTAACCGGAGACTATAAGCCTACATTTGAGCTACATGTTGGGTTATAGAAAATTATAGATAATTTAGCTTACTTCCAATACAAGTAGCACCCGTTGATAATTATGAAGCATGAACCAGCCACCGCTACCCTCGACCATATTAATTAAGGGAAGGCTCCCGTTCCGCAAAGTCGCCATATGCAATAACATTTAAGTGGGCATAACGAAAATTGCCACGATATCTAAACCAAATATAAAAAGAGTTCTAACTATATAATAAGTATGTAAAGCTCACGAAATAACTCTATATAGAATAATACAAGTTAACGCAAAAATTGATCAACTTAATTTCGGAGATTAATAACATTGATCCGACATAACTGGCCTTTCATATCATTGCGTAGCGATTATAGTAACAAACAAATAATCTTACAACTATATACGTCTATAATCAAGATAGACTGGGCTGTAGCACATCGATACAAAATAGCGGTGTACTGTTAGCCTCTATTTTCAGAAAGGCGCACACTAAAACAAAGTGTGCTAACGTATCAAGAGTGTAAGACATAGCTGTCATGCGCACTTAAAGTAAAAAAGCCTGGCTGTAAAGATGATTCGTATATTACTTAGCAAATACTCTCTAAATATCATATTAAAAAAAATCCAAACCCATATAGCACTGCTAGGAAAACACAACACTCAAATGACTTAGCTGTAGATATTAACTAGTTTTGCAAATATAGAGTGAGAACTAAAGAATGCTCATTAGGATCATAAAGCCTACAGTATAAGGTTTATTAAAACAAGATGGCCGTGTGACCAGAAGCCCAAGAGGCTTATAAAAGATTTGATTTACTTTTATAGTCTTTATCTAGTGCTGTCATCTTGTGTGTACTACTGCAGTTAAATAAATTCATGCGTTTTACGTTCTGTTTGTTTATGTTTTGCGCCCGCAATTTATTGGTTTATCTGTTATATGGATCTAATACGAATTTGTGACTGGATCAAATAGCTATAATCTGTCAACACCTGCAGTATAACTATGTATAACTGTATTTTTACACGCTTTTTATTGGCTTCACTCGGGTGAATTGACTCATTCGGGCGCGATTTTGACCCATTTTAAACGGTCAGATTTCGTTCAAACTTCGTAGATATATCGAGGACCTATGATAATTATTTTACATTAATTTGATAAATGTATTCAATTTTAGAATTTGCATAATAAGATTATTGTTAACTTATATAATTTTCATCTATCATCTAAAAGGCAGGAATTGATGTTATTTTTATTTTTCTAAATAAATTTGCTATTGTTTAGTGAGGCTTTCTATAAAAAGCGTGTTTTTTATTTTTTTTTAAGTACTATTTATTTAAAATCTTAATGTCCTGGTACGCTGTCTTGTGATTTCTGTGTTAGCATGAGATATAGAGAAATATTATAATTTTTATTGATTTACAACCGATTTCGATGATTCATCTTTTCTTGGACATCTTAGACTTCAAGGATAGTTTGGTTAGGTTCTGATTATGGGAACCATGGCAAAGTAACGGAACTCTTCAATTCTTAGGAACAAATGAGCGATACTCGGCCTAATCTTTTTATGCTATCCGGATATTTCAGTCACCTACCGTAACATCGCTACGGTCAAGAAAGTCCAAGTTCAAGTTTAGTACATCGTAGTCGAATTTGATGATCAATGGAACTCCTTATCGGCTTACAATATGGGTGCGAATTAAATTTGCATTTTTTATCCCAGTAGTGAGGGATATCACTTTAAAACAACAAATTGTCCATTAATATTGGTATAAAATATATTTGTATTTGAAAATACCCTCAGCTAACATGCGCAAGCTCTACTCCGTTTGCACAAACATATTGCACTATAAATTCGAATCGACAAGAAAGTATTTATTGGTGAAACATACAATGCAGCCCCAGCGATAAATACATCGTATCGTTGAGATTATGACCTCTTAGACTTGCATGAAACCACACACCTCCATATATAAGGTGGAATTATTCACGTTATCATGTCACATCTTGTATTTATGTGTGAGTAACAATGTGACCCATCCCGGTGGTAACCACAAATCAATTCTCTCGCTTATTAAGATATATCTAAATTCATAACTTTTACTTACCGTTTGATAAATCTATTTGTGCATAATTTTTGTGTCTATAGCTCTTGGAGGTCTACGCTTTCTGACATTATTCACGACTAATATAAATATCAATTTTGTTATTTATTTGTATGTAATCGGTGTTTTAAAAAATGAGGACTCAAATCTACTTTCAACAATCACTATATTATATACTTGTGTATAATTAGTTTTTGCTTTAATTACATACAACTATATTTTTTTTATTATTTAACATTCATTCATAAAAACTTAGAGATTGACGGCCCTACAAATAAACATGGTATAAAGATATAACTAACAATAAACTAAGAATACAGGTAACTCCTTGATCGGTTCCAGATGCAAAAACTTTTTTGTACATAGGTAGTTTGTTCATTACATTTATTTGCTTTTTAATTAGAATAAGTTTGACTTTTTGTGAAACAATAAATAAATTATTAATACAATGATAATTCTGAAGTTTTCCGAATGTTAAGCAGCTCTGCAAATAAACGCGGCAAACGTTATCCTTCCGAATAAGCCAATAATAAGCAACATATCTATTTGTAAACAACTTGTATATTCTTTGTTTATTCTCAGGAATAACTTTATATATAGTTTATTTGATAGGCCGTGAGTTATTTTGATTTGACAGAATTTTTGTTACCTTATAGGGTTTCGGCAAATTTAAGGTTTGAGACTATTGACAGCCTTTGGCTTCCTAACAGCAGCTATTGTTTTGTCTCGAAAATGACCTATACCTAATGTTTATACCAGTCAATTACTTAAAATGTAGTTTCATTAATACCCTATACCATTTTATAATTTTATAATAATCTAAAAAAATATGTGAAAACATATTGGAAATCTTAACATAAATTCATTTGAATTTTGAATACAGAAATTGATTAATTAAAAGTTTAAGTCGTAACAATAATTAGTTTTTATTGCTAATTTATTTTTTATTTGAATTATGACACTCAGAACTTCAAAAAATTAACTAAAAATAAATAATAAAATAATAATAAAAAATAATAATAATAAAATCTGCCGAAAACCTAAAGCGGAGGAAATATGCATCACTCGGTGATGGATACATATTTGTTCCCTTTGGGGTGGAGACGATGGGTCCTTGGGGTTCATCGGCACAAAAACTCGTAAAAGAGCTATCCAGGCGTCCAACCGATTTAACAGGTGACCCAAGATCTGGTACGTATCTCTGTAAAAGGATAAGTTTGGCCATACAAAGAGGTAACGTTGCCAGCTTCATGGGCACCTTACCTGCCGATAGCGATTTTAATGATATTTTCTATTTGTAATTAATTTATTTTGTTAGATTATTTAAGTTTTATTTTATTATTATTTATATAAATAGCGTTATTAGTTAGTAAGTCTTATATTAATTAAATATTTACTAAAAACAACATTTTTAATGTTTTCTTACAAATAATATTTTTTTCATTCAAAAAAGACATTTTTTATAACAGTAAACTGGTAAAATTTAAGCCACAGTATCTCTTATAATTTGTGGTAATATGTACTAAGAAATAAGACCAAAACTGATTTTTTCAAATAAATTTTAATCAAGTGTAGGTACCTACCAAAAATACCGAAATAAATTATTATCCTAAGCTTCTAAGAATGAAATAACAAAACGACAATTTAATATTCGAACAAAAATCGGACAAAGTCGGACACCCTATCTCATCAACGGTTGAAGCGGATGTGAGTTTTTAAGCTTTCCTTATTTTTTTCTTGATACATTTACGTACTATTAATACCCTGAAACAATAACAATATATCAAATCAAATCAAAATCACTTTATGCATGTAGATCAAGCAAATGATACTCATAAATGTCAAGTTTTCTTTTCTTCTTTAGTTGAGCTTTAGTGACAAGAAGTGGCAAGAAACTCATTGCCACTATCTAAAATCCTCATTAATTACAGCATACTTAAATATGTCGGGCACCTCCTACCGACTAAAAACCTCTCCTATGACGCTTAAAGCGAAATGCTTAAATAGCTTTTCCAGCGAAATTGGCGAATGAGACATCGAAATTTATAGATATCTCCACCCTCTCCTCCTTTCTCTTTCTACAACATATTCATGTCACTATAACATTTTTTTGTAACAAAATTCAAATATCTAGTTACATTCTCTAATAACAAGACAGGCAAGACTCTTAATAAAATATCAAATGAATTTAATTCGTTTGGAATGATTTCAGGGTAATAATACTAATACGTCCAGAACATTAGTGGTTGGAACGTTGTCTAGACTGTGAATACATATCTTACTGGATTGAATGTTAGTGCGGGCTCATTGCACGCAGATGTCGTTTAGTTCGAATTAAAGGCGCATAGTGCACATCTACTAGTGATGTGCCATGAAGACGTTAATTACTATGAATGCATTAATTTTAAAATATTATTAACTAACTCATTTTTTATTAATTTTTATGTCCTGTCTATCTTTAACTAACTCTCCTATCACCGTCGGTCCTATTTTATGTCTTCCTAAATCTCCTCAGGAAGGAAGAACTCCTTGAGAAGTTTTTCCAACGCATCCATTCTGGGGTCTTTTCCATTGATGGGGAAACAAACATAAAAAGAAACATGCTACTTGATAAGGAAATAAAAAATAGGAGTTTTCTATTTATTATTATTTTAAAGTAATTACAAAATTATAATATTAAATCGATTGAAATAATTAATATCATGAGCTAAATTAATAATAAAAATTAATATTTGTGTGTGTACTATAGTACATAAATTAAATATCCTTACAGAATCGAATATTAAACCTCCTCAATACGGCTTACATTCAATAATAAAATTGGATACTAATATTATAGTTTTAAACGAACAATTCTTACATATATGTAATCTGAATCTCGGAAACGGCTCCAACAATTTTTACGAAATTTAGTATACAAGTGATAAATAGATCGAGCTAGGTTTCAATTTTAAAAAATTTAGTTTTATCCGTGTTTTAATGAGAAACTGCTACAATAGCATTAGAATACAAAGGTTAAATTCGCCACTATATACAAGACAACAATAGGTAAGATTGGACATTGGGACAAGTTTTGTACATTCTTAAAAAACCAAGCAAGGCTCGGTCGTCCACATATTATTAAATAATAAATGCAGTCTAGTACCTATGTATGAACTATGAACACAGTCCCATCACTAGCAAAGAGGATGCGATTTAGAAATCTCGCCAAGTAGGTAATAGCGCTGCTCATAATCGCGGAGACGATCTGAACAAACAAACAAATTTCTTACGTTATTTATACGCAGGACAGAACCACAGACCATAAGGTTCCGCCGTTTATATTCTACGAGACGACCGAGGCAGATATTTTACAATACATAGATACATACTATTCTATTCGGGCTTCTATCTGTGATTTTGAAAGTTGTGTTGGAATGTATGATAATGAAATTTTTTAAGGTTTATTGAGCGAAGCTGAACGGAGCTCCCACCTGGTGACTCCAATTGATTTCTGTGTTAAATTGTTTCTCGGCCATTTCTGGACCGATTTTAAAATTTTTTGAACATGAGTTCAAAAATTGAATATATATGTATACATAGAGAACCACGCTATCTATTGGTAAAGCAGTTCAGCATAAAAATCGGTGCAGTAGTTTTTGAGTTAATTGCGACCAGACAGATAAATAGACGCGGCGGAGGACTTTGTTTTATAATATGTAGTGATAATCGCTAATAAAATGATCGCAAAATACCTTTATTTATTAACGGTGTGTGTGATTTGATGAATATACTGTACTCGATAACTTTTGTTTTATATTAATTAACATGTCCTACTTTATTTGACTTACTCGTAAGGCATTGATTATTTAAAGGTTGAGTATTTTTATTTTTGTTACATCACTTTACATATTATATTGTAATTGAAATGATAACTAGTAAAACGATGAAGGTGTAAATGTTGATTTAAAAGAGAGGTAAAGTTTCTTGCCACTTCTTCTCATTAAAGCTCAACTCAGCTCAGATTAAATACGTTTTTTTATGGAAGAGGATGACAAGTGAGCGTGTAGTAAACACCGCGCAAAGAAGCTTCTGCATTCTACAGTTTGGTCTTTTGTTCTTTGATTCCTTTCTTATCAGATTTTTTTTAAAAACGCACTGCGGAATAGCACCACACATCCAGACTATGGGAATGTTACCCAAATTTGTAATTAAGTGAAACACTTCCCATGAAGAATTTGGTAGAAGACACGGATTTCACTATATGCAGTGAGTTCCTATGGCACTAAGTAATAGATCCTTTTAAGAAGAACTGGATTCAAATTCAATGCCCCACTTTATGCCAGACAACAAGTGCGAAGGTGAAATTTTGTGGCAGGAATCAGGTCAATATCTCTTTCGAACACTCCCTACGATGAATGTGGTAGAAAATAATGGACAATGATTACGGCATAATTAAAACTTAATGTCGACCTTCGTAAGTGATTAAAAGATATATTTATACCAGTTACTGAATTATCGGCTACCCTTCCGACATCTGATAGCGTTCTAATAAAGAAGAAACATTGCAAGAAACCCTCTCAATATTCTTAAAATCAATTTAGACCATAATCGAAGCCTAAATAAAAACTACATTGACTGCACATTATCAATATCAATAGGCAGGAATGATATCATATCATCAACTGACCCTCGCACGGTCCGTTGTTGACTGACATAAAAAATGCGCTTGTGCTTAAAGTACAGTCTAACTGCAAAATATATTAAACCAACAACAATACAACAACGCACTGCAGCTATCCGAAGCTTATAAAGCGACGGATTTTTATCTAGGCCTCGTCTGACATAGTTGAATGGACCAATTTATCCTGAATATGCACAAAAGCAGCCGACTATCACACAGAACCAACGCTATTCACTTGTCTCCTCAGCACTACATACCTACGTATCACAGTTACCTCAATACAATATATGATTCTCTTCTGCAACGAAGATTATAATGATAGATATTCTTGGTATACGTACATATGTATATATGTATTGTAAGAATTATGGCCTCGATGGCTTTGGCAAATTTACGAAATTGGTTAAATCTAAGTACATAGAAATGTTAACATAGCAGCTGACTGGTAATATGATAGTTAGAAAGTGTTTATATTTGGTTGTGTATTCAAACTATTTTATTGAAAGTCAAAAACTACCACCCATTCCAAAACGAATACCTCAGACCAGAGACGAACAAACTCAGCGGGCTTTTTTTTCATCAAAAAAATATGTTTATAAGGTAATATTGTACAATTAAACTTATTATTTAATAGCCTGAGGGTGGTCGCTCCATTCCCAACCTGTGGTATCATTAAGAATGTTATTTATGTTATAGTAACCTTTACCACACGAACGTTACTTAACAATTCTTTTGAATAGCGGGATACTTTTGTTTTGAACATTTTCTGGGATCTTGTTGTAAAATCATATACATCGCCTCACAAAAGACTTACTAACTCGACTTAGCCGAGTAGAAGGGGTATATAACAAAATTGTAATAATGCTACAATTTTATTTCCATAAATTTAAATTATATAATCGTGATTGCCGTCACCCACATACACATTTCCCAATACCAGAGGAATCACAGGATCGTGGCCAAACTCTAAAGTTTACCCACTTTTTTTGAAGGTTCATCTTATAGTTCTGATAATACTAGGGGAAAAGGTTTAACCCATAGTGTGGTTATAAAGAAGATTCCTTGAAAACCGCACTGTAGATTAAGTGTAAACTTCTAGATGGTGAGATTGATTTCCAAGTATGTGGCGCGTCTTGCAAAGATGGAATTCAGCTGCAGGAATCAAGTCAAGGTTGGAACTAAAAAAATGCCGCATCATTGAGCTTCATTAACTAATTTTACCAAATTCATATTCTGTACTAGTCTAGTAAAGGACACAAGTAGTTAAGATGACTTAAAATTTAATCCAAAAAAATATAAAAAACATTTCACAAGAATTTGAATTGACATACTATTGACACACTTTTACACAAATTGTCTTGTCCAAAACTAGGCATAGCCTGTTTTATGGGTACCAAACAACGGTTTATTAAACACAGTATACTTACTTAAACATACATAAATAAAAACAAATAAATCATCCATGACTCGGAAACAAACATCTATATTCAACATTTAAATGATTGCACCTACGGGGATTCGAACCAGGAACCATTAGCTCAGTAGGCAGGGTCACTAGACCCTGGCCAATATTGGTCGTCAAAATTAAACATTGATTTTACAAAATAAGAAATGTTTTAAAATTCCAATTAAATGTTATATGCTACTACAGAAAGGCTAAAACATAACATTTTTAGCACGGTTCGCGGTACAGCGTTTGATACAGTCAACCTTGATGCACCATAGTTCACACAGTCCCTTCACTATGAAAATGTGGAAAAAACATGACAATGGCCGGCCCCGGCCCTCACGCGTGTCTGTGGACGAAACAATCGATTATAATCGTTCTTATGCATTTTATTGATTACCTGTTCTTGTGAATGAGTATTTTGATTTGGGAAATAGGTGTTCCTCAAGGTAGCACTGTGGGGACTCTATTGTTAATTATTGTCGCTAGCATTAAATTCTAATTTAAATTTATCATGTTTCAATTTTTAATACTCGACTAAAATAAAAGAATTTCAATATCCGTCACACAACAATACGAAAAAGAAGCGGCCAGAAAATTATAACGATTCTTTTAAATTAACCTATTCAGTTTCAGCATTTTACAATTTTTAAATAATCTGCGCAAGTAATGCAACTGAAACATGCAAGTTTCGACAACCTGGAGTAAGTTTAAACAAGAAAGGATAGTGCTCTATACCAAAAACACTATAAATAGATTACAACGTGTCAAAATAGTACGAAGTACCTAATTATATTTTTTAATAAAACTAAACCATAATTTTAGGATATGGAACAACTCGCCCCATGATGTTTTTTATAATAAAAAGTGACATGATGAGAAAGACGTTCCTATGGTCGTAAGGTTCATATGGTTTGGGGTGCTACGAGAGATTACCTCCACGTGTGCTAAAGGGCCTTCAATCCGAGGTGAAATGTTCTATTCTCCCAGAATGAAGACTACTGGCTGGTGCATCCTGGGTATCTGTTAGAGAGTTTCTGTAGAAATATGGTCTGTCGCTAGCTGATGGCTAAGAATCTCTCAAAAACCCAATCCAAGGTGTCATACATACCGTGCCGATGGATGCGTGGCTGCGGGGATGCTCAGTCTGAAACGGTGCCTGTCCGAAACCAGGGCGAATCAGAGTAGTACCCAGCCTTTCGGGTGGCTTGCGGGGCTCTGCTGTCCGTGACTTTCCTTTACCTAGCTACTCGTGGGACTTATATGGACCAAAACAAACAAAAACACTTAAACCCATTAATCTCCTCCTGGGAAGAATATTCCCAGGATGGAATAGTGGAATAGTGGAAGAGGTACAAAAAGCTGATCACTGGGGTAGGAGCCGAAGAGGCCCTCTCACTATGCAGGAAGCCTTGGGACCAAATCCTAAAGGCGAGGCCTACCCCAGAGTTGAAAGCGCTAAAGCGCGCACGCTCTGAAGAAGACTCTCCCAAGTTGCAACCTCGCAAAATGAGTAGGTTGATTCCTCAAACCAAGCAAGCTGGTGTCATTAAACCAGTTACAAGGACACATTAGGTTCCACACGATTAGGGATCCATAATTTGGACGCTATGAGTGAGGAACAGATGAAACTTGTCCACCGAGCCCTAATCCTGACCATTTCTAAAATGACCACAAAGGGCACGGGACCTAAGTTTCTGGGCTTCTTACACAGGCCAGGCCAGAAAACCCGAATATTATTCAACAAGGATAAAACACCAAAAAGTGGTCAGTTTACACAAAAGCCTTGACGGAATACAATAAAGAAATAAGGAGGGCCCGCAGAGCATCATGGAAGAAGCTATGTGAGGACGTCATGAGTACGACTCAAGGTGCAAGACTTCATAAAATGCTCCCGAAAACACGTCCGAACCAACTGGGACTTCTGAAAAGACCAGATGGGATCTTCACATCCGATGAGAAGGAAACCTTGGAAATTCTAGTCTCAACCTATTTCCCTGGAGCGCTCAATCTTGAGGATGAAGAACTTTAGTCGTAGGGAGGACTGGTGTATGTCCGCCAAAGTAATAAGACCGGCACAGGTGAAATGGGCAATTAAATCGTTCCAACCCTATAAGGCCAGTGGGAGGATGGCATCCTTCCTGTCTTGCTGCAGAAAGGAATTGACATTCTCCTTCTTCATTCTCTCAGGATCTACAGTGCGAGTTTTGCATGTGGACACATCCCGGAACAGTGGACTAAAGTCAAGGTACTGTTTATTCCCAAGACTGGCAGAAAGGACTACGCAATTCCAAAGTCCTTCCGATCGATAAGCCTTACCTCATCCTTATTGAAAGGTATGGGAGAAGGTGATAGACAGGTACATCAGAGATAAGGTTTTACCTAATAACCCCATCCACCGTACTCAATATGCCTATTGTAGCGGTAGATCTACTGAAACCGCCCTATTACAACTCGTAGACAGGGTTGAAAGGGCACTTGAGGACAAAGAAATTGCGCTTTGCGCCTTCCTAGACATTGAAGGAGCATTTGATAAAACACCCATAAACGCATTAGTTATGGATTTAGCCGATAAAATTGCCGACTCTACCACGGTCAAATGGGTTGAGTCGATGCTCTCAAGTAGGATTGTTAGACTGAGGCTACATGGAGTCTCTCTTGATGTAATGACCAGAAAAGGATGTCCACAAGGAGGCGTTACGCCTTTACTATGGAGAGCGTGTTGATTCTGTAATAGTGCAGATAGAACCCCGCTACACATTCTCTCTGAATGTGGTCCTTTAATGCGTAAACGTAGCATCTCTTTGGGAAGTCCAATTCTTCAACCATTTGAGACACATCAGCTCACTGCAGAAGACATAATAAGATTCGTGAAAAGAATCAATGTTAGCAGTGAGCAATAGTTAACAGTGGCTATCACAATAGATCTCATTGGTCGCAGTGAAACAGGGCTGAACTGAACTGGTTCAAAGCCACTTTACAAACCATAACCATGGTCGTCAGAATATGCCCTAACCATTACAATGCAGGATTTTTACATAGAAAAGACCTAAAATGTAAGCGGCTTCAAAATTGCGCTCGTCAATTGAGTTATAAGATGCCAAGGTAAGCTCATTAGCCCAGTTATTTGATTAGTTACAGCGACTTTAAACCGAAACATGGTTGAACATTACTGCTATACAGCATAAAAGCTCCGCTGCTGTGGTACTCACGCAGCTATCCTGTACAAAGTAGCCTCCCACTGGTAAAATAATAGAAAATGATATTAGAGATACGTATTATAATATTATTAATTTAAGTGATTTTTAATATACAAATTTAATATGTACCAAAGTTGCGAGAATCGAAACAAGGCTCTCGGGTTCCGCTTGATCACTTTTACCAATTCAATCGTCCGTGTGACGCATCGATCTAGGATCTAGCACATATAGGATCAACTTCAGTTTATAACCTGCTCAAACTCAACTCCAACTATAATGTTACGCACTTGGTATGAGGTCGATAATTACTTCAAAAACTTGAGAGATTCATAAGCAGACGCTAAATGAGCATATTTCAGATTTTTGGCCGCGTCGAAATTCAAATAATAAAATTTTAGTAACAACGTAGACAAAAATTCAATAAATTCTGTCTCCGGCATAAAAATTACACTAAAACCATTTCACGATACCAGTCTCCTCCTTCGCACAGTACACCGGCTAGATAATGGTACCACAACTGCGCCTATTTCTGCCGTGAAGCAGTAATATGTAAGCATTACTGTGTTTCGGTCTGAAGGGCGCCGTAGCTAGTGAAATTACTGGGCAAATGAGACTTAACATCTCAAGGTGAAAAGCGTAGTTGTAGTGCCGCTCAGAATTTTTGGGGTTTTTCAAGAATCCTAAGTGGCACTGCATTGTAATGGGCAGGGCGTATCAATTACCACCAGCTGAACGTCCTGCTCGTCTCATCCCTTATTTTCATAAAAAAAAAACGATAGGCAGAATATAAACCTTTAATTATAATCTAAAAGCTAACCAGCCACTTTTTGGAAATAGTCTATTACAGAGCTATCTATGCCATACCAGACTATTTGTAATGTATATATTAAAATGCATTATTACGCATAACAAGATGTATGTTTTTAATTAAATTTACAAATGTAGTTATTTATTAATGATTGATAGCCGATATAATCACAAATTTAACCAATATATATGTTTTTACAAAATTTTGTTAGCATTTTGTCGTAATACGTTAGTAAAGCTAAATGTGAAGAAAAGTTAAGTAATTGAAATGCAAAAACAAACATTAGATCTGGGAACAAGGAAGCCCATAATTGGTGTTAAATCAAACACGGACTTAAATTCTGCGTGAATGGAATCCGACGATCGGAGATGACCGTAGGTTCCGCCCGCTCGCGAGATGCTATCGCAGAACACCTAGACCTCCGCCTCTAGCTGACATAACTAATGGATGCGGCAATTTTTACATTAGGGCTTAACCACAAAATTAAAGATGGTAAGCTAGAAACTTGAAAAAACCTTATAAGTCAATCTATTTTGACATTCTACGTAGTAAGCAACCTTCCAAAGTATCATAAAATATTGAACACGTGCTTAGAATGAAAGGGAAAAAAAATTGATTTTTTTTAAATATCTTATTTCCTATCAGATTCATTATATTACTGATATGTAAATTAATAGGCTGTTGTCCATCTATCTGTATAAACTTATGAATGGCTTGATCTATCTTCAATAATTAATTATTGTTCTTTATTGAACTGTAGCCTCTAAAAGCAGCTGATTCCCACAACAGTTTTTATTTACGTTGGAACGTAGAACTGTGAAATACACTTCCTTTTATAGTGCTTCCAGGTTGATGCAATATCTTTCAATGGTTAAAAGTCACTAATTTTAATAAATCCTCATTTTCTCCTTTATACCAAAAATTTTTATTAGAAGGTGAAATGACAAGCCTATCATATAATGTTAACTAAATATGACTGCCCAATGACAAAAATTGTATGCCGGGAGCTCAAAGGTCCCAAGTCAAGTCAAAAAATACGGTAGCCGATAGCAGATTTTAAAAGGGGCTAATTGAGGGTGGAAGTAATATTTGAATTTGGTAGCAAGAATTTTGTGAAATTTTAACAAATAAAAAATATTATATAAATCATAAACCCATAATGCCGCATCCATTTAAGCGGACGTCAATGCGTTAAGAATTTAACGCCAAATCGTCGGTGCCTGGCTCAGTAATTGTGGCTTATCTGTGCATTGTTCGCGTAAGGAGCACAAGGCTGCGGCTGCGTCGCGGGACGTTGACGTGTGTGTTACTATTATATTCGTCACAGATTACAAATTTACGTGTACAGCTTTATTATTAAGTCTCATTTTCCCAGTATTTCACTAGTTACGGCACTATTCAGACCGAACAACAATAATATGCTTACACATTACTGCTTCACGGCAGAAAACGGCGCCGTTGTGGTACCCATAATCTAGCCGGCATCCTGTGTAAACGAACCTCCAACTGGAAAATGCCCTCGCCATTTACGTCACGGGGCCTGGGACTTCCCAATTTTTTTTTATTCCCCGGGGAAGCACAGGTTTTATAAGTAAAGACTAAACTAAAGAATAATTTTAATAAATAATGGCTAAACTTTATTGCACGATACACGCAAAACTTAAATTTTAAAATCATTATATATAAAGGAGTAATTGCTCTTGCAGTTGTACGGTATAATAATTAAGACAAAGAAAAACAAATATAATTAAGACCGCCATATTGAAATGAAGTAAACTGCATATCCGGTGAGCACAAAGACACAATATGATGTTTTAATTTTATTCTTTTGTTCAGTTTTATTCAGTTCTTGATAACTTCGATATTGTTTTAGATTACATGTGGGAACAACTTAATTATTATTTTTATGGCAATAAGGGACGAGACGAGCAGGACGTTCAGCTGATGGTTATTGAAACGCCCTCCCTATTTCTTGAAAAACCCAAAAATTGTGACGGCACTATATTTGCGCTCGTCGCCTTGAGACATAAGATATTAAAGGCATAAAAGGCATTTTATTTTTTCTTTAGAATAATTTTTGATGTCATTTCTAATATACTAGACACTACTACCGCTTCGGAAAGAAATGGCGCCCTGAGAGAAAAGAAGCGGCGCAAGAAACTCTCCCAGCATTTTTTTAATTAAATATACAATATTGTATTGTCATTGCTATTGCTATAAAATAATCATAATCTAGTCCCTAGGCTGTCGGATCACTTAGATATTCAGCTGTGGAGTAGTAGGATTTACGACGGAGCCATTTTTAATAAAACATTTAATTTGATTTCTAGATAATGCCTTAGCAGTGGCTGGGACTCGGCATTATTCATTTAGGATCCAGGGTGGGCCCAGGATCCTACGTAAGATCTTTCGCTCTGCTAAAAGTAGTTTAGTCTCCTCCTTTTGCGTTAGTGTCTAGGCTTCACAATCATTCATCAATATTAGTCTTATGATAGTTTTATATATTCAGATTTTTATCCTTCTACTGAGGAGCTTTGACACTACCTTTTTTTTATGGAATAGGAGGACAAACGAGCGTATGGGTCACCTGGTGTTAAGTGATCACCGCCGCCAACATTCTCTTGCAACACCAGAGGAATCACAAGAGCGTTGCCGGCCTTTAAGGAAGGTGTACGCGCTTTTTTTGAAGGTACCCATGTCGTATCGTCCCGGAAACACCGCACAAGGAAGCTCATTCCACAGCTTCTTAGTACGTGGAAGAAAGCTCCTTGAAAACCGCACTGTGGAGGACCGCCACACATCCAGATGGTGGGGATGATATCCTAACTTGTGGCGTGTCGTGCGAAGGTGGAATTCGGCGGCAGGAATACTTATGTCTACACCTTATGGCTGCACTACACCGTACGTAGCGTAAAGAGACTAAGTACCTCATAAAATTCTGTTATTTCTCATGAACTAAAAAAACACATTTGGTTTAAACTATTGCATTATCAAGATGCAGATTTAAACGGTAAATACTTCCAGATACCTCCCTTCGTTAAACTGTTCCTATTGTTCTTATAACTGAATATTATATGTCTTTCAACAGAACTGATTTTTAAATCCTTTTAAATTTCTTCAAACAAATTTACCTCTTCTTAATAACGTTTTAGAGTTCAATATTACATGCTTCAATGATGAACCCTCTACTAAACGTCTTTATTATGTCTAACAAAGATCGTTATTGTAATAGAATAAAGGCGTTAATCGCGTATCACGCGTGTCAGTTGACTCTGAAAGGATTAAGTACAACTTAAAGAGTTTTTGTGCTGATAATATCTTAATATGTTTATAATAAATGGGGGTTGCGTCTAATCTGTAACTGTCTGGTTGTCATATTTATTTGATGTTTCGCACCTTGATGGGGGCCTATGTATGTGTAGTAGATATTTTATGTATCATTATTCTTCTATGTGGTTTTGGCCGCAGACATAAAATATACTAACTAGTACATAGAGGACCTTACAGTTCGATTATGTGTGACCAATTTTGTTTTTCAATGTGTGCGTTAGCTAATTTATTATAGATGAAACGCAATAAAGTGACACGAAAATGTGAGACATTTTCGTCTATGAAGAGGGAGAGAGCGATTGAGAACGATTGAGAGAGAGTGAGATGGAGCGAACGTAGCATGAAGCACATAGCGCAGTTAGTAAGTAGAATTTCTTCCCTGCTAGCATTCTGTCGTGCAGGTTTAGCATGCGGCCGCCAGTAAGTAGAACATCTTCCCTACTAGCATTGTAGCGAGTAAGTAGGCAAAACAATAGTATTTAGAGAACAGATTAGTATAAATACAAACGAGATTTGAAAACTAATTTGCCAAAGTAGTTTTACTTCTCACACGTGCACTTTGTACTCACGCAATTTTTTTAAATGTGACGTAAGTAACAGATTATCCATCTAATATAAAATTGGAATAATTATATATGTATTATAAATGTGATTCAATCATACAATTCTGTACACGTAACCCACGATAGTGGCCTATGTGCCTCTAATTATACGAGTAACTATTCTACCAGTACCATACAATACACCAACCCCAATCAACAACCCGACCTAATTTTTCATCACCTATTTAGCAAAATATGTAGATAATATACTTATTTTCTCATATTTGTGAAATTTAACGAATCACAACGGTAGCATTGCAATTAAATTCCTTTAAAGCTGAAGTTTATCTAATGTTAAAATGATTCCAAAAAGTTGTAGAGAAAGCTCTGAATCGTCGACATTTTACGAATTCAATATAATAGGGGCCCAGGGAGATAAAACATTATTCGAATATTCTATGCGTCGTCACGAGCGACATGTTCAGTAGCAGATATGAATCGGATGCGGGTTCGATTTCGTTCGCGACTTGGGGTGATATTTAATGTGAGATGTAACGGATTTCTTTTCATTTGTGTGCTTTTTATTTTCTTTGTTTCAGTTGTTAAGCAGACCGATTGAATCGGTGGTAAAAATAACAGCTTTTATCTTTCGAACTACGAATTTTTTTGTAATGAACAAATTTTTATGTAAGTTTTTAGAAATCAAAGAGATATTGTTTATAATTTTTTCTAACGATGCATATTAATTGTTAAACAATATGTTTTTTTAATTTTGTTGGTAATTCGAATTAGTTTGTATTTTTTTTTGGCGTAGCATGTTTCTGTAACAGAGTCCGAGAAAAACGTTTTTTTATAGAAGAGGAACAAACATGTCCATACTTTCTTGTAATAAAGGAAAGGAATCAAAATAGTGTAACCGACCTTATAAGGAGTTGAATAACCGTAGATAAAAACACGCGAGAAAACGGAAACAGAACCAAGGTCACCGACATAGCCCAAACGATTGCGAAACTGAAGTGGCAGTGGGTAAGGCACATAGCTCGACGACTCCAAAACGTAGTGTTAGTAGACCCCCCGCAATATGATCTGGTCAAGACCGCCAGAATTGGATAGATGAGGGCAGCTCAGGACTGATGGTCGTGGAGATCTTTGGAAGAGGCCTTTGTCCAGCAGTGGGCGTCTTTCGGCTGATATGATAATAATGATATTTTGCAATGCTCAAGTTTAAAGATCACCCATAGCCTTGATCATTTCCTGAGGAATGACATCTATTGGCGACCCATAAGGGAAACCGCTGTCAGGAGTGACATTGTAACGACATCCATACTTTATCGTGTCACATAACTTAACGTACATCCTTTTGCTCATAGGATTTCCCACTTGGCACGGACCAAGGTGTCGTATACAAGACATTCGTGACGCTGCTTCAAACAGCTTATAATATCAATAAATCTACGCTCCTCTTTGTCGGAGATGATATCTATTGAATTATCATGGCTGGAAACAATTAGAATTATTCCAACGACTACAATGTCCGCGTGCATTTAGGCCTTATAACCTCTTCATCTCAAATGAAATAAAAATCTAAATATAGCTAAGAATATGTCAATTATACAAATGTTTCTACAAAGCATTTGTTGTTTGCTTATTATAATACGAAAATAAAATAAAAAGAGACCGTTAAACTCAATACGTTAATAGAATCACACTAAACATGACGTGATGAGTGTAATTCTTGTGTTAATAAGTAGATTATGTATTACTTTATATAATTCATACCAAACGATTATTAAATAGGCCTAAAAACACCACCAAAGGAAGTTTATTCCACAGTTTCTTTGACAAGACACGCTTAACTATAACTGAATTTGAAATTTAATGAAATAATAAAAAAAAAATGTTGGGGTATAAAAATCAATAACGGCCTATTCTCAGACCTACCAAACATACATATAGAATTTCTTAAAATTCGATCAAGCTGTTTCGGAGGCGTGTGGCAACAAACACTGTGATACGAGAAATATATATATATATAAAGTAAGTATCACACTTTTAAAATTGGGCTAACGTTTTAAGTTCACCAGATATACTTTCGAAATAAAAAGGACTCCAAAGAGAATTTAATTTTGTACAATAAAACTTTATAGTCTAACTTTATAACCTTCTTTTAAGAATTGGCTGAAAAAAAAACTTCAAAAACAAAACCATTCCTTTTTCAGAGTGGACGTTTCCGAATTACATTTTTCTTTCTGTTTTAAATTTTTTTCAAGATCGATGGGTCTTGTTTTAAAAATTTATGGTAAAAAGCAGATAACATTTATTTATCATGCCTCTTTCAATTGAAGAATGTGCTAGGATCATGGCTTTTCTGGAACTAGGCATCAGTATGCGTCGCACTGCAAGAATGGTGGGTGTGCCGGTACGAACGGTCCAGAAGGTAAAGCGAAGGTACGAAGAGACTGGACACCATCTGAGGAGACCTTGTAGTGGCAGACCCAAGTGTACCAGTGCCCGAGAAGATCGTTATATTATTTCCACTGTGTTAAGAAATCGCCACCAAAATGCATTTGAAGTCCAGCAACAGCTACTTCAGACCCGGAGGGACTACATTAGTGACAGTACAGTGAGAAGAAGACTTTCAGCAAATTTGAAACCCCGAAGACCAGCGAGTGGCCCAAAACTCGAGATACAGCATCGAGTAGCGAGACTGCTTATACGCCCGTGAACACATGCAGTGGGATGAAGAAGAATGGTCAAGAATTTTGTTTGCAGATGAGTCTCGATTCTCCCTTTACACTTCTGATGGAAGGCGAAGTGTTTACAGGCGACCTGGTGAGCGATACCTTCAAGCCTGCATCTCAGGAAGAGTCCAATACGGTGGAGGCAGTGTACATGTATGGGCTGGCATATCTTCAGAAGGTCGCACAGAGCTGGTAGCCATAGAAAATGGCACCCTCACTGGGCAAAGATATGCTCAAGAGATTCTCAATGAGTATGCAGGGCCGTATTTAGCAAATGTGGGTGATGGATCGATGCTGATGCATGATAATGCCCGGCCACACGGCTCATATCGTACAAGAGTATATTCATGAGGTCGGTATCAGCGTTATGGCTTGGCCATCAAGAAGTCCTGATCTCAACCCGATTGAACACACCTGGGATGAGCTTGGGAGGCTAGTCAGAAATCGCAGACCACCACCTACTACCCTCAGGGCACTAAAGCAGGCCCTGGTAGAAGAATAGGAGAATATTCCCCAACATCGGCTCCGAAACCAAGTGTTCAGTATGCCAAACCAGCTCTAAGCTGTAATCAGAGCTCGAGTAGGCAATACCAGTTATTAAAAATTAAATAACATGTAATACATTTTAGTTGAATTTTTTTACACTGAACTAAAAATGTCTATTTTCATTGTTTTATCTTTTTTAAGTTAAAAATGTTACTAATGTATAATTTTAGTTTCTAAGAATTAAAGCCTATAAAATTTGCAACAAAACGTTTTTAATCTTAAATCTCTACCTTCTATAGTTAAGAAAAAAAAATAATTTGAAAAGTGTGATACTTACTTTTGCAGGCCAGTGTATATATATATATATATATATATATATATATATATAGCGACTGTGCCATACTTCACTTGAGCTGATTCTTATACTATATATTATAATAGTGACTCTGCCAAACCTGGCCATGCTTCACACAAATCACTGAGTCAAAGTTTGTTTAGTTGTAGCGCCTGATGCGATGCTAGAATTTGGCAGCAGTCAAATGTGCGTACAGATACTGGAGATCACCAGACCAAAAATAAACAGTGTCCTTGAAAGCCATTACGGCTTTGGCTTTCAGGTGGCCTAACAGTCACTCACTCGAAATGACAGGACCTACACTTTGATTGGAAAGGCGAAAATAGGACAAATGAGTGTGAACGTGCCAATCTGAGATAAACAAAATTTATTATTCCTTTTCAAGAGAGAAATAGATATAAGACCAAGTTACATCTTTATGGGCTAAAAAAACCATCAGCATTTTTTTTATGAAAATAAGGAACCAGACGAGCTGAACATTCAGCTGATGGTAATTGGTACGCCCTGCCCATTACAAGGAAGTGCCGCTCAGGATTCTTACAAAACCCCAAAAATTCTGAGCAGCACTACAATTGCCCTCGACACCTTGAGACATGAGATGTTAAGTCTTATTTGTTCAGTAATTTCACTAGCTACGGCGCCTTTCTGACCGAAACAGTATACATAATATAATTTCTGCCGTGAAGGCAGAAATAGGTGGTACCAATAATCTAGCCGGCATCCTGTGCAAAGGAGCACTGGTTAGCAGCAATATGTTTTTACAACAAAAATGGGTGATAGAGATGACTATGGGATTGCAAAGACACTGTCGACCCCTATTATAAAAAAGTAGTAGAAGTCGGAGTTCTATTACCCCTTTTTAATAATTATTTTTATAGCCCTATGAATACAACAGAATATTTATTTTATAGTGCCTAAAATTTGTACGACAAAATCTTATTAACAATATTGTTGTATAATGTTTTCGATATGAATAAATGATCTGCATCGCTTGCTACTGTATTGTAGGTACGAGTTCATATTACGTTACCCTCTTAATATGGATTATTTAGTATGAGAATTAAAAAAAAAAGAACAATTATATAAAGTAAGAAGTCAGTATTTCTTAAATACTTTCCAGGACACGTCAGATAATATTTATGTAATGATTTGGCTATTTGTATTACATATTGTAATGATTTTAAGACAGCAATTGTTAAATATCCCAACGTTTCTTCTCAACAAAAACAGATTAACTGATCGGTGACACTGAAAAAATTTAATTAACGATTTAAAAGCGTTTTTATAAACCTACTTGAATAAAAATATTTTATATTTGTTTTCAAACACGTACATATCTGCAAATTTAATAAATCACATTTTAGCAAAATGTTGCTAATAGTCCTACATCTAGCCTTTATCTCTTTGGGTCTTTACTGTTGTCCCAAATAAATGAACATTTTCTTTACTTTTTTTCGTTTCTACGTTATCAACTTAACTATCTCAATATATTTCGCTAATTGGATTGGATTAGCTTATTTTTTAAGATTGTTAATATTCCCGTAGCTATATGTGTACGTACACCAAACATAACGAACAAGATTACGAGCTTTCATCACGCCGCACCAATGCTTATTTCCACAGCTTAATATTTCTCTATGACGTTTCAATTTTCAACGCGGCCTAGTAATAAAAGAAAAAATTGTATAACAAAGTCCGACCAGACAAACAAGAACCGCCAATTCGCTACATAAATAGAATAAGAAACGCTATTCTGATAGGTGCTCGGGAATTAAAGTATCAGGTTATAATGGTTTGTAATGGATGAATGCTGCTTGATTTGTGTTTGATTTAAACCAATTAGAGATGCTTACACGAGAACCTTGTGTTATGGGATAGAGATGTGAACAGTTTTTGTGTAAAGCGTAACGCGGTTTGTGTAAATACACGGGTGCATACTGCTTTTAAGGTATCAGATAATATATATATAAAAGAATGAATGGTGTGGTTATTAAGTTAGTTTCTATGTTCTTATAGTCAGTTAGATATCAAATTCATATTGTTAATATTGATGATATATTGGCTATAGAAATTATTGTTCTAGCAAAACTATGAGTATGATATAAAATTCACAAAAAAATGCAATCTCCGGACATTGCCAATGCTTTCCACATTAACACATTAAACTTTTGGAGTCATTCAATTAACATTGATTTAGAATAAATCCACATAACTTTTCAAACATACCTATTTTTCCTGCGAAGCCGATAGATGCTTGCTTCCTTGTTTCTAGGAGTCTCTGAGGTAATAAGTAGTCTAAAGGAGCGGGCACATTTATTGCTAATTTCTTTATGTTGAAATTAATAAGTGATGTTTTGTTATCAGCGGAGCTGGTCATAGATCAGGCCCGTGTGTTTTCATGAAAATGTTTGTAATCACTCATTAAATCTATCCGCTCCTAACTAGTATATGTAAGTAGATATATACTATGTATTCTATACCAAAGATGACGTTTGTTGATCAAATAGACCATATTTTGTATCATACATCAGAATTAAATAAGGTTAAGGTTTTCCTTCGACTAAAAGCATTCACATAAATAGTTTTACCATTATATTATATACAAGTACTGGACCCGGCAAGCTTTCTTTCGCAATATAATTTAAGAGCCCCGTGCCCGCTCATTGTATGTCTTTTCCTACCCTTTTCTGTATACTGCATGCAATTTAAATTAATTTTAGTATCCTCATTTATTTATTCATTATTATGATTTTTATAATCACAGTATTAATAATAATTAACATGTTTTTTTAAAAAGACATACCTACACATTTAGTAAACCACATTTTAGCATAATGTTGGTAATAGTATTAATAATAGTAGGTTATCTCTTTGCGTCTTTTGTTCTTTTTCTTTTCCTCTTTTGCGTTTTTCTGTTGTCACAAATGAATGTAGAGTTTTTTTATGAATATTTCTTTTTGTTTCTACGTTCCTAACTCTCTAAATATATTTCGCTAATTGGATTGGATTTAATTATTTTTTAAGATTGTTAATACATACCCGTAGCTATATGTATACGTAAATCAAACATAACGAAAAAGATTACGAGCTTTCATCACGCCTTCCATCTGTTGGAGGTTTTTTATAATATATGAATATTATAAAAAACCTCAAACACATAATTCGATTAACTCATACATTTCTATTCAAGATAAACCTTTTCAATTCTAAATACGTCATAAAGATATGTTACGAAATTTATTTGCGCTGTCAAAATTGAATCTATTTAGTTTCGCGCCTGCGCATGGTCGATCGATCATTTTGATCCGGTCTATGCGTGAAAGGATTTACGCTAGATCAAACTATGCATGTTTATTTATCAATTTGACGTACTGGGGCTTAGTATTGCGAATTTAAAATTCATTGTGTGAGAATATGTGAAAGTTCTACTCTGTAAGACAAAAGTATACTTCGGTCAGCAAATCTTATATCTTTAAACGAGCAATTCCTGTATATATATATATATAATCTGAATCTCGGAAACGGCTCCAACGTTTTTCATAAAATATTGGGGATTTGTTTCAATTTAAAACAATGTAGTTTTATCCGTGATTTGTTAAGCTCCGTTGGGACATTGGGTGATCCGGAAAGCTGAAGAACCCGGTTCGAATCCAGATGTCGTATTAGTTTTTTTTTGTTCAAGTTTTGTACATTATTAAAAATCCGAGCAGGCCTCGATCGTCCGGATATTATTATAATAATTAATAGACATTACAAGTATTTTACACTTGTAGTATATGACGGTATTACTTGCCAAAGTTCATAGTTCTATGTAAACATAAACCACCCTATAAATTTGATTCCCTTCAGAGGGACGAAATATACGATTTTTGCGGAATAAATAGCCGTATATTTTTACGTGAACTTAGAAGTTTGATTTCACAGCTTCAAGAGACTGTAGACCTGAGTATATCGTTTTAAATTCAAATCGATACTTCCTCGCGTTTCAGAAATAAGGGTCTTGACAGAGACAATAAAGTGATCCTATAACAGTTCCGTTTCTTCCTGTTGAGGTACGGCACCCTTAAAACGTCAGGAATACCATCTGCCTATCTCTAGTAGAGCTAAGTTCTACCTCTGAACCCAGACTGAATTCTGCATGTTTTAAATTATCTAGAGTGATAAAATGATAGTTCATATTCCGCACTACGTCAAATCTTATGAAATAATATTGTCTGTATATATTTATTTATACATATTTACATTTTCATATTGACACACTTTTTTTACACAAATTTTCTTGCCCCAAACTATACCTGACTTACTGTGTATACATACTTAAGTATATAGGTTACTATATTAAAAATATGATATATTATCGTATAATAATATTGACAGGCTTACAGAATTTCATCATCAACAGCTGGAAGACATCCACTGCTGAACAAAGGCCTCCCCCAAAGATTTCCACGACGATCTGCGCTGCCCTCATCCAGCGTATTCCGGCGATACAGCTTTACCAGATCGTCGGTCCATCTTGGGCCTACCAACACTGCGTCTTCCGGTACTTAGTCGCTATTCGAGGACTTTACTGCCCCAACGGCCATATTCTGTCCGTCGAACTATGTGCCCTGCCCAGTGCCACTTCAGTTTCGCAATCATTTGGACTATGTCGATAACTTTGGTTCTCCTAACAACATTTAATACAATATACTTTATTTAACTTACATATATACAAATAAACATCCAAGACTCCAAAAAATCATCCTTATTTATCATATAAATGTTTGCACCTACCGGGATTCGAACCCGGGACCTCTAGCTCAGTAGGTAAGGTCACTAACCACTGAGCAATTTTACTCTATTACTCAAGTATATAAAAGCTGAAGGTATACTAGAAGAAACAAGACTATATCCATACACATATTTCACTTATTATTTATTTCCGGCAAAATTATTGAAATTTGCCGCGATGTTTCTTACGAGTTATGTTTTTATCGAATGCACTATAATTATGGCGGTTAATTTACGAGCTTGTTTTCAAATGAGTTTTATTTTTTAATTCAATGTAGAAACTTGACAGGTCGGGTTAATCCTTTGTGTTGCAAACATCAAATGAATATGTTAAGACTTATCAACATTTTATCTTTTCTATATTTACCAAAGGTACTCGATTTTTTTTAAAGTATTGACACACTTTTATACAAATTATGTTACCCCATACTAGGCATAGCCTGTACTATGGGTACAAGACAACGATATATTTAATACAATAAACATAAACATACATAAATAAATATAAACAACCATGACTCGGACATAATTAATAAACATCCAAATTCATCATATAAATATTTGCACCTACCGGGATTCGAACCCGAGACCGCCAGCTCAGTAGGCAGGGTCACTAATAACTGGGCTATATGGTCGTCAAATTTAGTGCAAGATTGGTGCTGCATAATGGTGGTTTTTTTTTTTTTAATTATTAAAACGTTTTAACGTTAATAGAAATAAAAACACCGCTGATTTTTTCTTAATTCAATTTTTTTCAAATTGAACAATGTTAACCATAATTTTATTCATGACAATAAGGGATGGAAACAATGTTAATTAATGCTCAAATTAAAAAAATGCCCTGTGCTTCCCCGGGCTTACTAAGAATAGGGAAGTCCCAGGCCCAAGGGTGTCGTAAGAGACGAGTAAAGGCATTTACCAATGGGAGGCTCCTTTGCACAGGATGCCGGCTACTTTAGAGGTACCACGATGGCGCCTATTTCTGCCGTGAAGCAGTAATTCATAAGTATTATTGTGTTTCGGTCTGAAGGGCGGGTAGCTAGTGAAATTACTGGGCAAATGAGACTGAACATCGTATGTCTCAATGACAAGCGCAATTGTAGTGCCACTCAGAATTTTTGAGTTTCTCAAGAATCCTGAGCGGTACTGCGTTGTAATAGGCAGGGCGTCTCAATTACCATCAGCTGAACATCCTGGTCGTCTCGTCCCTTAGTATCATTACAAAAAACAGAAGATTTGTTTGATTTGATCATGTAGGTACACAAACTGGATGTGAGGCGTTCCTATAAAGACGGTAATGTTCCTGTAATGTGTCTGGTGTTGAAAGACAATGTGACCCTCTAGCTCGTTAATCTTCCTCTCCAGTCCATATGGAAAGTCCATATGGAGACGGTCCCTACCAATCACCAACCTCACCCAATAAACTGTCATTTGAATACAAATGAAATAAAAACCTTCAAAACTCAACTTATCAACATGCCATCAAAAACAAGCTCAGTTCTTCTACCATAAAACGTTGCGAGATCCATGTAACATCAAATCGGTGCATTTATTCAGAGGATACTTAAGGGTCCTACTGTCTTAAGTTATTCCCTAATTAGCTAACCTGACAACATCTTATAGTGACCATATCAACAGATATGTTTGAAGCGTTTAAGCAAAAAGCAATCAATATTAAATATCTAGGATTAATACAGAAATAAAATTTGAAAACAAAATTTTAGTAATAGTCCCGCATCGTTCATAAAATTTTGTTTTCAAATTTTATGAACGATGCGGGACTCGAACCCACGACCTGCGTGCGTTTCGCGTCCGTGCGAGTGCTCTGCCAACTGAGCTACGTCACCCGAACGGTTAGCAGGTTCGAGTCCCGCACCGTTCATAAAATTCTGCTTTCATATTAAAAATCTTTTATGTTTCAAATAAATAGATTAACATGGCCATCTCATGACACATTTTTTTTTTATTAAAATACAAAGTATCCCACAAGTAATACAATATTATATTAAATAAGATTGTTTAGTGTCAAAGTCAGTTCACGATCACATAAGCACAGATTTTAATACGCCCATAAATAATTCAATGAACCCACAAAATTTGTCTTAATTACACAAAATTAATTATTAAATTAGTCAAAACGTGGTAAATTTGCATTTGTTCAAGTACCACAAAATTATCCGCCCGTAAATGTTTTTTTATATAATGACTCTAAAGGGTATTCAGAGTGTGCATGACTTAAATTCTCTTAATACTCGAGACAATGAATTCACGCTTCGTGGATTCTGTTTGATGTAAATCATTTGAGTTATATTTATACGTGTGTAATTAAAATGCACCTAAAAACAACCAATAACATTAATGTATTCTATTTAACAGTATACAAGTCAAGTACAGAAAGTAATACACCACAAGACTACATCAGTACTTACTGCAAGAGTGTTGTATGTAGGCACAAGGCGAAGCCGAAAGCCTCGATAAATAATCCCAGTATTAAATGAATGTAAATTGAAACCTGAACAAGAAATAAAATTTATGACAAATATACGGTGCCATTGTTTTTAAAATAATTGAGATTGGTGAGCCTGGTAGAATATAACAAGAAATTTAATTGAATTAGGCGAAAAATTAGGCGGGCTTTGCAGAAGCCCATATAAAAGCCCATCTCAACGGCTTAGAGAAGCTCTTTTACACAGGATACCGGCTAGATTATGGGTAATACCACGACAAGGCTTTTTTCTGTCGTGAAGCAGTAATAATATAATATTAAATAATAATATTGACACACTTTTTACACAAATTATCTTGCCCCAAGTTAAGCATATATAGCCTGTGTTATGGGTTACAAGACAATGATATATTTAATACAATATACTTACTTAAACATACATAAATTCATATAAACATACATGACTTGGAAACAAAAATCCATATTCATCATATAAATGCTTGCACCTACCGGGATTCGAACCCGGGACTTCTAGCTTAGTAGGTAGGATCGCTAACCACTCGGCTATACAGGTCGTCAGTAATGTGTAAGCATTATTAAGTTTCTGTCTGAAGGGCGCCGTAGCTAGTGAAATTATTGGGCTAATTATACTTAACATCTTATGTCTCAAGGTGACAAGCGCAATTGTAATGCCGCTCAGAATTCTGGGGTTTTTCAGGGTCCTGAGTGGCACTGTATAATAGGGCAGAGCGTATCAATTAACATCAGCTGAACGTCCTGCTCGTCTCGTTCCTTATTGTCATATTTTTATATATTGTATTTGTTGTAATTCGGTTGTGTGTACCTATTAAAGTAAATTCAACTAAGATTTATTAGTCTTCATCCAAAACGCACCTAAAGCCCAACCAAACGGTGTAGAGTAATTAACATAACATTAAAGAAACATATCATATCTCAATGCAAGATAGGCTGCAACTACACGAGAGCTGTTTGATCTAATTCCTGCCACTGAATTCCACCTTCGCACGACACACCCCTATAAGAATATCATCCCCACCATCTGGATGTGCGGCGTCCCTCCACAGTGCGATTTTCAAGGAACCTTCTTCCACGTACGACCAAGCTGTGAAATGAGCTTCTTTGTGCGGTGCCAGGACGATACGATGCTTCAAAAAAAGCGCGTATACTGTTCTAAATGGCCGGAAATGCTCCTGTGGTTCCTCTGGTGTTGCAAGAGAATGTGGGTGGAGGTGATCACTTAACAACAGGTGATCCGTACGCTCGTTTGCCCTCTCTTCACATAATTTACACATATGCTAACTCATAGCATATAGATTGATACATCAAGACCAAAACATAATATGATGGACATATCCTTGCGAATTATTGCTTCATAAATTAGTTTCAAAAAACCTGTATTAAATTAAGATCCACATAAAAAACGAATTATCAAGTAAATTCAAGGTTTGTAGACAAAAGCGAGCGGAGACAATGCGAGCGAAGTCGTGAGAATCATTGTTTTGTGACATAATTCACGGTAATCATATAATCACATATATTGTGTATCTAGTGCAAGGGTAATTTGAGGTTATATTTGAATGTCATTTGCCTCTCAGAGCTAGTTTTTACCGTGCCGTACCTAAAGGGCAATAATGGAACCCTATTACTTTTGCTGTCCGTCCGACTGTCACCACGCTGTATCTCGTGAACTGTGATAGTTAGACAGTTGAAATTTTCACAAATGATGTATTTCTGTTGCCGCTAAGGAAAGGCTAAAAACAGAATAAAAAAATAAAAACAAAAAAAATGAGAAGGTTAGAATTTCTCGCTTAACTCGTAGTTTTAAATCTAAAACGTTGAAAGACTAAGTGGTTTTAAATTATGATATCTTTAAAGTACCCGTAAGAATGATAGAACACCCGAATCTCGCTAGAACACATAAGGATAAGTCAAAAAATTGTAAGGCCTAGTAAATGTAATTTTCGAGTCTTGGTTGCAAGATATTGTTTTTTTTAAGTGAAAATTTCCTTAGCGGCGTTGAGCACTTTCGGGATGGTTTTGAAATGTTACGCTCATGTCAGGACACGTGACCTGATCGAAAATTCGTAAGACAGTCGTTGAAATTATAGATGAAAGTTGATTTTTCTGAGACATAAACTTTTAAATGTAAATAATTGCAATAGTTTCGAAGTGTTAAATTTTTTATTTAATATAAATTGGCATTTTTGTGTACGATAGCGCAATAAATGAATATTGTATTTAACCATATAAATGCTTGTAGTTTTATACTGATAAATAAAGTAATTCGTGGGAAAATATTCCCTAACCATTCCTAAATATTCAAAAATGCACAACGTTAATGTTCAAGTTTTCACTTCTGCCGGCACTCCCGGAGTGCATCTCGTACTTTTTGCATACGTGAAAATTAATTAGGTTTTGTTATTTAAAAAAACCTTGCATGAAAAATCATCTAACTGATATCGAAAATCGCAACAAAATCCATTGCGTGGACTAGAAGGAGTTAGCCGATATACAGACAGACGGCGGAAAGAGACTTTATTTTACACCACCAATGATTAATGTGAAAAATCCACCGCCTCTCATTGTTATATTTTGAAGATACAAATAACAGAAATTAAGTGGCATTAATCTACATAGCGGACCTCAAAAAACTTAGGTCCTTCAAACACCAATCAAACTTCCTTCAACTGTAACTGTGTGTCTCACATTGGCGTATAATAAACAACTAACAAATAACAACATTCATTCAAACTAACTCCTTATTTCGTGGCAGTAATGTTTAAAGTCTTTTGTGTACGTTCATTAGAAGCCTCGGCGCGAACACGAGGCAAGAACATTTTGTGTTAGCAATTGAAATGTAATTATTTAACAAAATGATTAAAAACGTGAAGTTAGTTACACAATTTTGTTAATTTATAGGAGCACTTACTTTTTCTATTAGTTTTGTATATAAAATATTCTGTTGTTTGGAACGTTTTTCACTGAACACTTTGTCATTGCGTGGCGTTGTATTCAAAGCGCGGTCGAAACACAACTGAAAAAAAACCTCTGCCTAATAGACGCGTAGGCTGAGCTTTGCTTCAGATAATTTTTGAGCGTAATTTCGAGTCTACCATCCTAAAAGTGAGTACAACTTAAATATTATAATTTTTCTGAGAAGCGCCACGGAAGACTCGTTTGCACTGAAATTCCATTAAAAATATATGACTGACGTTACAACCAACTACTATATTATTACTTTCATTTGTATGTTCTACAAGGTGCTTTAGACAAATAAAGCGGCATTCCGGTAAGTGCAACGTTATCGTCATAATTAAATGCTATTCAAGTTGAACATTATATACGACGGCTAGTTACAATAAAATATGGTCTATAAACCTAGCTTAACATTAAATAACTATAAATGTTCGTACACGAAAGTATTAATGCATGCGATCTTTAATTACCAATTTGTTCGTTCAATGCGGTTTATCAAAAGAGTATTCATTTAGTTTATTGAAACTGTGGGAATGCTTAATTAAATATTTTATTAGACATTAAAGTATAATATTTACCTTACCTTGATCAGAAGCTTTAGTTACAGAGGATGATAAAATTACCGAGCTAGAATCTGTTTGTTTGTTCAACGGCTGAGAATCTTTCAGACTAGTGGAGTTCAAATAAGGAAGGGATAAATCTTCTGCTATATCCGCCAATGCGTTAATAATAGAATGGATTATTTTCTTATGTCGAATTGAGGGACAATTGACTGCTTACATTATGATGAATAATACCGGCTCTGCTGCTTGGAGAAAACACTAGAGAAATCGCAAAGCCCAGCCTGCAAAGGAGGGAAACTCTCTAGCATATAATAATTCCTAGATGGGTAAACCGTGGCCATTTTGGCTGAATGTCCAATTTTGATGTTATGTCCGGTGGTAAATTGTAAGTGGCGTGATGGGTAATTCGGCTGCTAAACCGAACTAAACAGCCAACCCATATCTCTATACATCGCTAAAGAATTAAGCCGACCGGATATGACTTGATCGTCGATGATTCGTATATGTTGTATGTGGTGAAATGTTAGAAGCTGGTACTGGGGAGCGCCCACCCAGAGGTAGGAGCAGTACTTTATATGACTCTGTATTTGCACTGTATAAAGTTGCAGAAGTAAGCTTTGCCCTTCTTTGGACCTCCTTCCACTGGTCCAATGAACTGGACGTCTCTCGATGTAACGACAACTAGTTTTTCGACAGGTTTGGCAGTTCGAATCAATGACAAAGGTAGACTTTTTAGCGGTGAATGCAAAAACTCGTATCTTTGGACTAAAGTTTAGGGACTTGCCAGAGGATAGTCCCGATTTTAGATGCAAGTTTGTTCCGATTCTCGTCGACGCTATCCCGGGAGGCTATCCACGGTCGGTATAAGAATCATACTAATCATACCCTGTGTTGTCATCTGCATAGCAATGATTATTTCTAATTTGAAGTTACTTACTTTGAGAAACTACTGCATATTTCTTAATGTTATAACTTCTGTTAATTTTTCAATTTTTTTTTTTAATATTAATTTTTGACATAGACATTTGTGAGATATGTATCAAGACCTAAACTGCATTGTAATGGGCCGGGCATATCAATTATCAACCCGTAAATGTCCTGTCGTATCGTCACTTCTTGTTATAAAAAAAGTACATTCAAACTTTTTTTAAGGGAAATTTATTTTGTAGTATCTGAAAAAAAAGAATTCTTTGTATGAAACGTAGAAACTAACACAGCGATATCTAACAATCATTATTTTTCTCATCTTCTTTCTATACTGAATCAATCGGCTACTTGAGCATAATCATAATCTTTTTGTAATAATTATTCTTAATTTACGACATGCATAATATCAGGGTTAATAAATGTAAAATTGAATCCTAGCTTTCTTATCTTTATCAGACAATCAAAAGTGGTCGTTTAAAATTAAATAAATCATCATTATATCTCTCGCAAAACACAGTAATATGTCCTATTATGTTCACTACTTAAGATTAAGTGAATACGGTTCGAGTTAAGGGACCGTTAGAATTGTTCACATAGGCTGGGATTAAGTCATAATCTGTGATAAATACGCCACCATTACTCCATCGACTTAACCATTCCAGTCAATAGAAAAAAATAATAGATATATCAGCATTGATTATCTCGGGAAACGGTGAAGACGGAAATGCTTACTGACTGTGTGAAATCGGCGATATTATTATAACTGACTGTACCAATTCTACGTTAATTGTATCATTGTATGATTTTATTGGGCATTGTCTTCTTTCTGATTTAATTAAGTACACGATGCTCATTGAGAATACTATTTTATCAAATACGAAAACACAAGGATACTCTTGCGGGAACAAATTAATAGAATAAGTAATTTAATATTTTTAAAAATAATTACATAAGTTTTAAATAGTTTAATGTACTAATTCTTATATTAAATAAAACAAATCTTATAACTATATTTACAATACTACGACTACATAGTATGAGTTTTATTATTATTATTTTTATTATTTTTATTTTATCATACAGTTTTAAAGAAATATATTATGTGTCTTGAAAAAACTCCCTACACTAGTTTAATTCAACCGTAAATGACAAGGAACGATACACAATTTTAACTATTTGTCACCAACAATCATTATAGTAAAGAAGCCAAATTTGATTTTTCAGCTCAGTTTTGGATTTCGAACGCTGATTGAAACAGTGAACGTATTTTTAAACGTGTAACGAAATCAATACTTTTAGTTACCTAAATAGTCATTATTAAATGTATTTAAAAAATTGTGAGTAGTGAGCATAAACATTTAAAATTGTAGCTTATAAAATACATTTCATTCGTCTCCATGTTTACTTACACTACAAAATATATTATCTGTACTTTTGAAAATGCTTAAAAATGGATCGCACAGTGAGTAAACATCCGAAGAAGCAATAGGCATTCACAAAGTTGTCACTTGATAAATAGATGACATTTATCTAGAGGTGATTGTATCATAATATTAACTTGATCGAGATCAGCGTCATATCGCCTATAACTCAATTCTAGTTTTCTTTTTAATATGAGTGTGGTGGTAGCTTAGAATATTTCTAGTTCGGAAATTCGATCAGTGTGTCGGATATTTGATTTTTTTAAATCTTTACATTTGAGTTTTCGTTTAATATATAATATATCTTAATATATAATATATCTTAATATATATAAATTACGTGACACGTTGTTCGTCCGCGATAGACTCCTAAACTAATGAACGGATTTTAATGGGGATTTCTTTATGGAGTGCAGTTTGGTCCAACTTGAGAGATAGGATAGTTTTTATTTCAATTTGGGACCCATAATTATTTTTATTTTCAATATTTATTTTGTATGAACATATTTTCGATGAGAGAATTTAGTGACGCACGGTTTGACAGGACCGGTGTGAAACAATTTCATTATGCAACAACAGGGAGCATTTTTAAGAAATAATTCTTGATTTTTTGAAATATTATTTGCAAATTCCTACAAAAAAGTTTTTTTTTATTATCTTCAGAACAATGTCTGTCGGGGCAGCTAGTATATATATATATATATATAATAGTCGTTAAGGAAAATTCTATTTTGGAAATCCGACCAATATATCCAAGAGAGTCAGTTTTTTATGTCTTATTTTAGGTCCCATAAAACAAAAAGGTTCAATGCAAGGGTAGATAATATGTGACGCCCTTCAAGGCCTTATGTACAAAATAATTATGTATAAAATTATGAAAGAAGTACGATTTTACAACTATTATACAAAAAATCTATTAGTATTTTGTATGTACTCTCAACAATAATTGTTATTAATAAATAGAGCTACATTATAGTATCATTAGTAAACTGGATTTTGGTGCATCTTTAATTTTTTTATGAGAAAAAGTAACTATACGAGTAAGACCTTACGCTTAGTGATACGCCCTAACCATTATAATGTAGTGCCGCCCTACATTCTGAGTGACGTGGCAATTGCACTATTCACATTGATACATAATTCAAACTCCAACATTTTTACAAAATATGATTGAAAATCGTTTATTGAACGACCAAAAACCACCCATTCCAAAATGTATGCCCCAGGTCTGAGAATAACGGGCGCATGAAACTCAGTGGGCTTATTTTTTTTTTAAATAAAATTTCATTACAGTACATAAAAATTTATGCTCATTAATTGTCCTCAAAAAAGAATTTAAATTTTTACTGTGCAAAATTTTATAAAATGAACAGGGGTGAGGGCTTCCGAGTCGTTGTTGTATATATTATGTATTTTCAAGTACGGATATTGTATTAAGGGCTAGTTTGGGGAATACTACAGAATAGTTTTTATAAAAGTGTGTCAATATAAAAGACTATTTATTATCTAAACAATATAATATAATAAAACGTAATTAAGTAAAAACTCTACATTGAATAGTTTATCAAAGAATACTTTATGTATTTTACTAACAATACTAAATCCAAATAAGTGCTTTTTTTTGGAATTGGAGGAGAAACGAGCGAACGGGTCACCTGTTGTGAAGTGATCACCACCGCCCACATTCTCTTGCAACACCAGAGGAATCACAGCCGGCCTTTGATGAAGGTGTACGCGCATTTTTTTGAAGGTGCCCATGTCGTATCGTCCCGGAAACTTCGCACAAGGAAGCTCATTCCACAACTTTGTAGTACGTGGAAGAAAGCTCCTTGAAAACTTCACTGTAGAGGACCGCCACACATCCAGATGGTGGGGAAGATATCCTAACTTGTGGTGTGTCGTGTGAAGGTGGAATTCGGCGGCAGGAATCAGGTTAAACAGCTATTTGGAACACTCCCCGTGATAAAAGCGGTAGAAGACACACAATGAAGCGACATCTCTACGCAACGCCAAGTGATCCAGCCGTCCACAGAGAACTGGGTCCCCGACGATCGAGCTGCTCTACGTTGTACGCGTTCAACTCCATGTGTGACCGGAGCTGTGCTTTGTAGAGCGCTAGAATGTGGGCCGGCTTGAAGTATTGCCGTGCTCTATTAATGACGCTCAGTTTCTACGAAGCCAATTTGGCTTTGCTCTCCAGTTGGCCACGAAATTGGCAATCGCTCGAGATTTCGAGACCCAGTATTCCGATACTAGGCGAGGCTCTAAGGGAAGTGTTGTCGAAAAGCGGTGATCCGACAACTGGGGCTTTTTTAGTGGTAAACGCGCAAACTTGAGTCTTCTGGGGGTTGAATTTGACAAGGTTCAATTTACCCCATTCCGCGACCTTCTCAAGAGAGGACTCGATAGTTTCTCCCGGCACTGGCCGACGGTTTCCCAAGAGAGACCTGCATGGCCCGTGTATACGGCATCACCAGTGCTGTCGTCTGTCCAAAATATCATTGATATGCAGAAGAAACAGCGTGGGAGATACCTTTTAGAGTTCTTGTCTGTTTATTAATCTGTTTGTCTGTAATTCATTATGAATATTTTTTTATGAAAATAAGGGACGAGATGAGCAGGACGTTCAGCTGATGGTAATTGACACACGCTGCCCATTACAATGCAGTGCAGCTCAGGATAATTGAAAAACCCAAAAATTCTGAACGGCGCTACAACTGCGGTTGTCACCTTGAGACTAAAGTTCTCAAGTCTTATTTGCCCAGTAATTTCACTAGCTATGGCGCCCTTCAGACCGAAACATAGTAATGCTTACACATTACTGCTTCACGGCAGAACTAGGCGTCTTTGCGGTACCCATAATCTAGCCGGCATCCGGTGCAAAGGAGCCTCCCACTGGTAAAATGAATAGATGTGATTAAAATTTTGTATGAATCTTCACAAGACGTCGGGACAAAATAAAGGGTTCATTTTATGACGCTAGATTCAGACATAACATGACTGCCAGAGGACGATGTCCCGAGCGGCCTATTATTTAATATATGCCATTATTATAAACATCTTCCTTCCATCAAAATATGCGAAAATTAAAAATTGGTAGTTGTTGGCACTGTCGATAGAAGTTAAATCTGTGAACTTTTAGTATTAAAATTTCAAATTCCATCATGTTTAAAAACAATCAAACTATTAATTTCAATTTATTTTCAATTATTATATTATTTATTATTATTATATTAAAACACCATTTCTACAATGCAAAGTATATACGCATTGAACTTTTCACTAAATGCATTCAATTTAACTTATAAGATATGCAGAGCCCTAATGTTATACAATACGTCAGCTGTACAGCTACAGATAAACTGCTATAAACATTTCGGTGACGCGAACTCACGAGATTTCATCCATACAAAAAGTGTCAAACTATATATATGTTCTTTTAATTATTTATTTATCGAGTCATGAGCATGTGGGTGACACAAACTTTCCCCCACTAAAAAGTGCCCAACGCGCCTAAAGAAATTTTCACATCAATAATCTACAATCCCATCTCCACAATATATTAATGACACCGCAACTAACGGCAAACATATTCTAATTGAATAATTCAGCAATAACTGTTAGAGGATTGCACCTTTAATCATAATAATGTAATAACTATCCTCGAGCAAGTCCCGGGTCGCCGGGTCAAGCACCGTTCCTAGTCAATTAGTTTTTGGTATTGTCAGTGCATTCCTGTTATGGTGCGCGGACTAAATTGTAAGCCTGTAATATGCTGATAGAGGCAATTATTGTTAAGTCGAATTAGTAGCTCAATGGATACTAATGGGGATATGGGATGCCTGATATATTGTGATCTTTTTAGTCGGCTTGGATTATACGTCCACATTTTACTTAATGAATTTTAAAGATAAATGAAGTAGCAAATGAAGAGTTTAGTTGATACGAGAACTTGCATTTAAGTGATTCTTTCCAAAATTGTTTGAAATGTCTACTTTAAAAAAAATACACAGCTACATTTATTTATTCTTATGATTTCAAAACGCTTACATTTGAAATGTAAATTTAAGTATGCGCTCTGTATATACGCGAAGATATTCCTGCTTTTTAACATTTTTTATTATATACTACGGTATTTCTTACATTTCATCATTATTAATTAGCATTATTTTAATAAATATAATAATTTATATATTGAATGCTTACTACTTGCAATTTTATTTGTACATTCGTTCGATAAAAAATTGTCTTCAAAAAAGTGCTAACATAAGATTATTTTCACACAGCATATGTTTCTTTATATAATATCCATAAAGCGAGAGATTGGGCAATTTTATAATATTTATTTATGTTATTTTACATAAATTGATAGCAAATAGCAAAGTTGTATCCATAAATAATATCTCATATACTTACCGTTTGTTGTGTGAAATTGGTGTCATGTCTGGTTTGTTTGACTTTCGGCATGCTTCATCGTTTCCTAAAAAATGCTCGAGGGAATGGGAAGTGCCCATTCCCTCGAGCATTCTCGTAGTTGGATGATTTTCTCATCCAGAACCCGGCTAGTTGTTAAATTAAATTATAGTTACAATAATCTTTTAATAGTTCAAATGTTTATAAAATGTAAAAATTCCTCTATGTATTTACAGTGTATGCCAATTGATGCATCCATAACTCTCTTTATTTTTCACTGACTTAAAATAATTTGAAACTTTTGAGTATATTGTTACATAAATTTGCATAGATTGTATAAAAATAGTTTCCAAAATGACAAAGATGTTAATATAGATTTAAGACAGTGAATGTTAAAGCTCAACAAAGTAAATGCTGAAAAGTTTAACATTTTTTGAAACTAAACTTTGATATTCATTGTATAAAATTGAATGTACTGTTAATTAAAATTATAATAAATATAGGAATGTCCAAAAATGGATAAGGTTTTATACTGAATAAAAATATCTCGTAGTAACGTCGTAAGTAACGCAGTTTTTAATTCTTCTTCGGCGTCGTGGTAGGAATTGTAATTCCTACTTAGATATAAACCTTATAATGTTTTAGAACATGTAAAAAACTTCCGTGAAATATTATCTAAATTTCGACTATCTCCTATCTCACCTTGAAAGATGGTTAGCAGATATACAGAAAAACAGGGGTAAGCACGTTGTTTTATACTATATAAAGAATATCATAATTCTTTTCATATTCAACAAAATTCTGATTTATATTGAAATTCGAATGTTTTATGCATAAGTAGAGCTAATAACTAATTCCTGTCAATCCTTACTATTTTAAGAGACAAAGCAAAACTAAATAGATATTAAATTTAATCCCATTTTCTTGGCAACTATTTGTAAAGATTAAAACCAGTACGAAACTTCGGTGGCGGATTGAACTTATAATATATTGTGCCTTTTCTTTAGCTTAGTAAGCCAAACCACATGGTTTTTGTTGCTGACAGTTTGGACTAGGAATAGAAGCGATCTAAGGACGAATATACTCGTATATAGCCTCCACGAATACCGCTCAGCTTTGCTGTAACAGCTTTTGAGCAGCATAGAGATTTGAGTCTATACTGTATTAAAATTTGAGTCCGGCATATTATAGGCACTACGATCACGGCCTATATATCTAAATGTATTTTGGGTAACTTGATAATCTCCCTTGAGTATTGAATAATTTATTGCACATTGCTTTCACATACACATTGATTAAATGCCTACTTTGACACTGAGCAACGACGATTTCCAATAGCCTATAGGCTATTAAAATCTGTATTTGTATACAAATCACAAACAGTTTATTTAATAATTATTTGCTTTTCCTGTACAACCCTCGCGTTAATCAGAAAATACTTAAATATAAAACTAAAATGTTATGCACGTTCTATTTATTTACCAAGGCCACAAACATGGTCTTTTTAAGATGTCTAGTTGTCGGTTTGTCAGTGTGTTTGTGAAGGCTTATCTCAGAAAAACATAAGCCGATTTTTATAAAAGATATTTTGGCAAGATCCTCGTAATCTTTATTGTTCGGTTCACGACAATCCGTTTACATAGAAAATAAGTTGATTGAATAATTAAATAAGTTATAATTTAAGTAAAGTTATGTATTTTCCAAGACTTTCAGTGAAAGTTAATATTTTAATCTTCCTTATTTAAATTTACTTTATTGATAGCGTAAATTGTGGAAAGTAACTTATTAAAATAAAATAGTATTCCGAGGTTATTAATTAATGATAATAGCTAAAAAATACAAGTATTATTCAACTCCCTCACAGCCACGAGTAACAGAAATAAATCACGAATAACATATTAAAATAAATTCCAATTTGACTCTACCTGTTTTTTTTTTTTGAGAAAAAGTGAAAGTGTTTTGACGAGACGAGTAGAATGTTCACCTGATAATAAGTTATACGCCCTGCTCGTTACAGTGCAGCGCCGCTGCCAAACCCGCCGCCGAACCCAATCGTGTCGCAATCGTGATATTTGACACAACATGAACATGATGCCTTTAAAACTGAGACATAATAATGCTTGCATATTACTGTTTCAAGGGAGAAAAAGGCGCTGCTGTAGATAGGGGTACCAGAGGGGGGATTAATTGACACACTTTTACACAAATTATCTTGCCCCCAATCTAGGTACAGCCTATAGGTACAAGACAATGAAATATTAGGTATACTTACTTAAATATACAAAAATATGTATAAACATCCATGACTCGGAAGCAAACATCCATATTCATCATATAAATGATAAGCGTGCATAAACCCTTAATATTTTTAAGTTTTTGGCTTACATACTTAAGAAGTTATAACTTCGAGTAGTACTTTAGATTTTACCATGTGACGTCACACAGCTTTTAATCCCCCCACTCCCTTGGTACATAATGTCATATATTATCTGTCCTGCCCCCTCCCCTTAAAGTGTGAGGTAATTTAAATGTGGCCGCTTAGCTATTTAAAAAAAATCAATTAAATTTAAGATGAAAGAAATTGTGAGCCATGTTAAATTAATCAAAGTACTAGGCGCACATAAATCTCGCGGAGCTTCCTAAAGTATTCCAGTATCAGATGAACGGGCTCTGAACGTCGGACAAATGATATCGTGCTACGTGTTAATTCAATGTTACGACTCTCTTCCTAGGGTTCCATGATTTTTATTTGTATAATTTATATGTTGTGATTAAATAAGACTTTGAATCTGGATGAAAACAACAAAAACATGTTATAGATAGGCATCATAATGACTTATCTATACGTACTAAGATGATCTTATTTGAGGCATATTTACTCAAAAACTACAATATATCGGGATGGGATTATGACCATTCGATGCGCATATTTTTCTTGAATCAATCGGAGTCTAACAATGATTAAAAAAAACTCAATTTCCTTTGTAAATATATATTTCCCTCATAGCGACATATTCTATGACATTTATAATTATTCAATGTTTTCAACTAAGTAAGCAGTTGTGTCTGCGAGAACGCATCGTCATGGTTCTAATTGAAAAAATATAATTAAACTAGTGGACCCGACAGCACGTTGTTCTGTACACACGTCTTAAATTTGATCGGTCCAGCCGTTAGGAGGAGTTCACGAACATACACATGAGCAGAAGTATTATATAATATGGACAGAATTGAGAATCTAATCCAATCTCAAATTCACTGGAACACACAAAAAATCATCAAAATTGGTCCAGCCGTTTAGGAGGTATTTCAATTGTGAATCTAAACCATTCTTGAATCCACTTGAAGAGACACAGAAAGTTTCATTAAAATCGGTCCAGCCGTTAAGGAGGAGTTCAGTTACAACAGACGCACAAAAGAAATATAAATATTAAGATTTAGCGTATCTTATACACACAAAGGTACATTTCAACAAGATTTAGCACTCAAATGTGCTTCATTACCACAAACGTCATAATTATCTGGCTCAACAGTTAAATAGTCAATCCGGATATCTTGGACTGTTTGTTTCAAAGAAAACAAATTAAAATGGTCAAGTGAGAGCTAGACTGGCACCGAAAGGGTTTAACACTCCAGCAAGAAAAAAAACACTTTTAATTTGCATTGCATAGTAATATAAAAATTTTAAAAGGTGACTGTATAACTATTTCCATTACTGTAACAGCCCGCTGACACAAAGACGGATTAAAATAATTGGTACCCTTTTACTCAGACAGACTCTACAGTAACTGAAAGCCTCTATTTTCACAACGCACGTTCACTAAAACAAAGTGACTAATGCCTCGCACACTAAAGTAATAAACTTGACCTATTGTCATGCGTTGTCTAGAGGTTCTATCTAGACGTGCACATGATCCAAGGATTTAAATAAAATATCTAATTTAATACGCCCTTGTTTTTCAGTCTTAACTTTTGACTGCTGGTATATTACCTGTAGCGTATACGCTTATAATATACCGGTTATAATTATGAGAGGAATAACTCTATTACCGGCTTTATCCCTCAGCCTTCTGTTAAAGTACTATCTGAAGAGCAACAATGCCTGTCCCTCTAATTGACATACCAGTCTTCATATAATGCAGTTCTTTCACACTATGAATCAACGAATACTAGAATACAATTCTTATGGTGGCTATTGACTTTCCTTGCGCGGTGTTACCAAGATGAAACGACATGGATAGCTTCAAAAAATGTGGAAACACTTAAAGGTGACCAATAAGAAAGACACTGAAATCACATATCATCAGTAAGTATTTTGTATTTCATGTAAAATACCACGAAGCGTATGTTACAAAATTTGATAGATGCCATTGAGTGTCAAGATGTCACGCACACAAGCATCTAATAGTTGCCGCAAAAAAGAAGCTATTGTTAACCCTTAATCCAAGGATAATTCTGAAGTTTTCCAAATGTCAAGCAGCCTTGCAAATAAACGCGAGAAACGTTATACGTCCGAATAAACCAATCATAAGCACAATATCTATTTGTTAATATTTTGCATATTCTTGGGTTATTATCGAGTATAACTTTATGCCCAGTTTATTTGTAAGGGCGTTAATGTTTCAATGACTTTTAAACTGCAAAAAGGCGTTAGACCCACATATAAATACTACGGAACCACGGTAACAAAGACAATACAAGTAAATCCAAACTAATAAATATAATGTTCCCGTTATTGAATACACTACCCGAAACTTGTAGCGACGTATTTCGGTACAGTCAGCGATAAATAGCGGCGGTACACTCCACTACGATAAATTTATTAAAATTGAGATGTATAGCGCGATCTAATCTCTACCATGTGATTTATTTACCAAATAGATTTATTTAAAAAATGTCACCCAGATGTAGTTAAGTATGTCTTTTTTATGCAGCGCAGTGTATAAAGTGATAATGGATATCATATTATGGATACTGGAATGTTTTGTTGTGTTAAAATTATTTTGAAATTTATGTTTAGAGAAAATATAGATGTTGGAATCTGAATACCGTTGTTTGGTTTTATGTACAGAATGAAATAATAGATGTGCCTGTAATTTAATTGTTTCAGTAATTTTTAGATCTAGATAGGTATTACAATTGTGTGTTCTAGTTATTACAATTCAGCTTATCCTCAATGTTTTTTAGTACAATAAGGGACGAAACGAGCAGGACCTTCAGCTGATGGTAACTGATACGCCCTGCCCGTTACAATTAAGTGCCGCTTAGGATTATTGAAAAACCTAAAAACTATGAGCGGCACTTCTTGCGCTCGTCACCTTGAGACATAAGATGTTAAGTCTCATTTGCCCAGTAATTTCACTAGCTACGGCGCCCTTCAAACCGAAATACATTAATGCTTACACATTACTGCTTAACGGCCGAAAACGGCGCCGTTGTGGTAACCATAATCTAGCTGGCATTCAGTGCAAAGGAGCCTCCCACTGGTAAAGATCCATACATACAATGATGAAACAACAATTACCTTTCTACTGCAACTTTTACCAGTGTGAGTTCTATGGACAGGATCTCGGCTACGTTGATATTATTTCGACGCTTTTGTCTGAGTGAAGCAGTAAGTAATATGCAAACATTATTGTGTAACGGTTTGAAAGGAGCGAAATACAAATTAAATTTGTAACCAAAATTTATGAACGATGCGGGACTCGAACCCGTGACCTCTCGGGTTCTCGCTCTTTCTTGTTCTCCTCTCAGGTTATATCTTGTTCTCCTCTCAGGTTGTGGCTTCATCTACAGGATCTAATTTACAGTTGTTTATCTGCTCAACCCCAATAATTGCACAATGCAATTGACTTGAGATGTCGCTCTTTCAAATCTAAAACAATTTGTTATTTTTAAGTGATATCCCTCACTTCTGGGATTAATTTTACAAATTAAATTTTGATTCAGGACTCAAACCCGCAACCTCGGGGGTTCAGTCTGAGTAATATTTCCAACTAAGCCAACCGTTCGAGTACGCATGGGTCATAAATTTTGATATATATTGTTCTACTCTCAGGTTGTGGCTTCTTCTACAGGACCTACTTTACAGTTGTTAATCTGCTCAACCCCAATAATTGAACATCTAGCTCAGCTCGTCACTTTTTTCATAAAAAAAAACTTGTAAAAATATGAAAAATTATATTTTAATACAAATCTTTCATAGAAAGTCAAGCAAAGTGTATAGATGCATATTTTTTAAGTCAAATTAAATAAGAAAAGTAAATAAGAATCATTTCTTAATCTAGAATGGGATGTTAATCGAAGTTATTCTTACTATAACTTAAGCAATGACCTTCTGAGATACCGTCCATAGTGAATTGGCTTAATTTTTGTAATTAAGCTTAGTCAAGTCAGTTATTTGTAGCTAAGGATCTCGGGTTTGAATCCTGGTAAGTTCAACTTTTGTAATGTGAATATATATCTTTACTTCTGACTCACGAATGTTTAAATTTACATTCTTGCACTTGTTTATGTGTATGTAAATATAAGTAAGTATTGTCTATTGTCACATGTACAATTTATGCCTAGTTTAGATTTAATTACTTATTATTACTAATGCTGATAGTAATATGAACTCAAATAAGTAAAATAAAATTGTCTAGTCACAAATCCGTTTGTATATCCCTTCTCTCTTCCAAATCACCGGCTTGTAAAATATTATTAACACAAAATAAATATTAGTAAAAATTAATGTCGTAATCTACAAACGTACAAAAAAAAGGTTTACCGTTGTCCGAGTCACAATTGGATCAGCCTACGTCACAGGTCCGCTACGAGTCCCGTTGTATCGCAAGGGTAGTGTCATAAAACAATCTCATTACTGCACCCCCGATAACTTTTACTCAACTGTATTGCGCAAATTTCTTTTCTACGAAACACGTTTTTTGCGAGTCGGCAACCTTTGCGACTTTTTATGGGAATAATTTACGTTTTTGTTACATATTGTTGCGAATCAGCTAATTGCTAAACTTGTGATTGAGTTTAAGCATTGTAATTGTTTCTTTAGCTCACAAGTTTGCAAAACCGTTCCGTTTTTTAAATTAAGATGTCATTACGTTTTAGTGTCGTTTTAGTTTTGAACGTATTTTACCGTACAGTTCCGACTTATATTGATATATATAAATCGATAACTTTTAGCTGAGTCTGAGACGCAAATGAGGATAATGTGTTTATCGGTCTATGTGTATGTAAGTAATAGAAAATAAAGATTTTATTATCCTAACAAAATTACTTAATGGAAAATCACAACGCAAGTTTCACTCTTATGAAATAATCGAGAAACCTAAATTAAACCAAAGTCTATAATATGTTAGAACTCAAAGTTTCCATATCAGACGTTACAACCCAGTGTCTTTCAGATTCTAAAAATGTACAGTTTATCAAATTCACAGATTAGTACGTAATAAAAACAAATTTGTCTTTCACATTAATTGAAAATAAAGTATTAAAGATTTGAGTGTGTGTTTGTGTTTGTGTCTATATGTATTCTTTTTTTGTGCTCTGAAGCCTAAAATGTCTGGCAGATTTTGATACTGCTTTCATCAATCGAATTAAACTATTCCGTTATTTCACTGTCAAGGTTGATATCTAACTGGTTATCAATGTATTTTATATAATCTTAGTTTAAGCAATTGAGTATTCGTTTTACTATAATAGTATAATGAGTTAGGTAATAAAAAATGGTAAGTTAAGTCAGCGTGCTTATGTTGGTTTCATTTTAAATTGTAAAATATACAATATTATTTTGTTAAATCGTTTATCTGTTTGTAGCTACATGACATTAGTAATCATTATAACAGTATTATTTACCTGTCGTATGTTGAAAATAAGTGTGGCGTGTTACAGATTAAAAACAGCGTTACGATATTAAAAGGCATAAATGGCATTTATTTTCTAAAAATTGATTCTTATAGAATTCTCTTCGATGTAATTTCTAATAGTGCTACCGCTTCGGAAATTAATGGATCTGTAAGAGAGAAGAAGCGGTGCAAGAAACTCTCCCAGCATTCATTTTTTGCGCTCTTTTTAATAAAATATACAATACTAAACTGTCATAGTTATTGTTATAGAATCAAAATCCAGTCCCAGGCTGCCCGATCACTTAGATATTCAGCTGTGAAGTAGTAGGATTTACAACAGAGCCATTTTTTGATAAAACATTTAAATTTATTTATAGATAATGCCTGAAAGTGGCTTTGACAATATATAAATGTATAAATTTACCCTTAAAGCTATGTACCTATGTTATGATTGAAACATCTTATGTCTCAAAGTGACGAGAGCAATTGTAGTGCCGCTCAGAATTTTTAGGTTTTTTAGGAATCCTAAGCAGCACTACATTGTAATGGGTAGGGCGTATCAATTACCATCAGCTGAACGTCCTACTCATCTCGTCCCTTATTTTCATAAAACAACTCACTTCTTAATATTAGGCTAATATAAAAATATAAACGGAAATGCAAAGGATATATTCAAAAGATACATTAATTTAAATTATTGGGCTCTTTCTATTAATGAAGTCGACGGGTAAAGGTTTTCAAATGCCATTATACGAGCCTTGCTACTCTGAAGAATATTGTATAAAAAATGTTTAACAAGAATTAAAATATTGATTGATGAATCTGTTACGTAAGACGATAATTATAGTAATTTAAAAAAATATGATGGTTTAGTAAAAAAAGCAAATTTTTTTTTGGATTTTCTTTGGATTTAAAATAAGTTTCGCGATTTTTCAATCAAGTTAGTTTGGCAAAAGTAATAATATTTATAATAATTTTTTTCTTTCTGTATGTTCCTATACTTTTATTGAGTTTATTATGCAAAATGAGAAGAAAAATTTTAAATATTTTGATTTTTTTATTTTTTTATTTAATAAGGAAATGTTAGAATTTTTATACATTCATTAACGAAGATATTATGTAGTCATTATTATATATGTATATACATAATTTATTATATACCTTCTGAATTTTCTATTATCGCAGAATTTTTATAATGGTGATTCTTTTGCATTGTATTGATAGAAATTAGAATTGTCTAAGAAATAAAACTTTGAAGACTTACAACTACTACTGTTGAACGGTTAGCTCAGTTGGTTACAGCACCCGCACGGAACGCCGGAGGTCGTGGGTTCGAATCCCGCAGCGTTCAATAAATATTTTGTTTTTCAAATTTTATTTGTACTACTGTTGAAATTTATACAGTAGCTTTTCCATAATATGTGCACAAATTTATCATTTTATTTATATAGATATATATAGATACGATTTAGACAAAGATATGTTTTTATTGACAAATCATGTACTTGGCGTAACAGATGGCTTACTTTACTTGTAAAATTTAAGTGTTTTTAAAAACTAACTATATTATATCAAGTGGCCTTACCGATTGAATTGTCAAATGAGAGCCAATCATAACAAAATTTGCTATGAAAGTGTTACCAGTATACTAAATAAATTGATTAGGTGGTTACACAGGGTAAGAGTATATTTAATTCATTTATCTTAACAGTTTACTATTTTGTATTTATTTAGGGTACAACCTATTATATAGGGTAATATACCCTATATTTAGGGTAAATACCTACTAAGTTAATTTTAAATTTAGTTATATTTCACCACACGGCGGGCCTCCTACTTTTTCTTTAGTCGGAGCTATTCAAACCGACTTGGTAGCTCTAAAAATAATCAAGTTCAAACAAATAAGAAACTCTTCAACTTTAAATATAAGTTAAACATAAGTATTTCTGTCACAATATATTTAAATAAAATATTTTGTATTGATGGTTTATAAGCAATTCATTATTTTTAATGTGATTACTCACCTCTGGAATTAATATTATACAAATTAAATTTGTAGCTAAAATTTATGAACGATGCGGCACTCAAACCCGTTACCGTTTAGGTTTATATACCTAAAGATATTTAAATACAGTACATAGGTGATAACTTTTCAGGTGACTATACAAACTCAGTTGAGTTTAAAACCTAACATTAATTAAAATTCACAATGCTATGTCATACAATTTTTCACTTTCAACAGGACATAAAGCGCGTCGCATCGCTATTAAATTTAGCTACAATCATTGCGATCAAATCATTCCATTAATCTCTACGATGGCAAAGTTCATACCCCACCTAGCTGCCTTACGGTATCGCACCAGACTTAGACGCCGAGACGGCAATATAGCTAGTACACGAGTGGGAACAAGACGGAATTGTTCATAGACTTGCGTTAGCCACGCCCACGAAAAGATCAAGTTAAAGTGAACACCTCCGGAGGCATTTGTGCGCGCGCGCCGAAGAAGAAGCACGTATAGCGTCGATCGATCGTGGAAACATCGCGATGTTGTGTTGATGGCTCGGGAAGTGCTGTGACTTGTGACCCTTACTTAGTGACTGATTGATTTACTTAGACTGTGAACATACGTAGATACATAACTGGTACTGTGATATGTCAAGCCTACAGTGACTGATACATAATTCAAAGTGAAGTTTGGATTTGTTGGTCCAGCAACCGTCACCAAAGATATTAAGGTAATTATTTTATTTAAAAAAAAATACAATTTGTTAAAACATACAACAAACATAAATGACTCATCTAATACATATCTGGCTATTATGTATTTTTATTTGACTCTTAAAATATAAGCGCAGCAAAATTTATTTCCAATAAAACCACTCATTAATTACAAACCTACTGTTATAGTATAAAAAATAATATATGAAACAAATCTTTGTTTATAATTTTAAATATTTAAAATACGAAACGTGTTCAAATGATAAATTGTATAAATATGTAAACATGACCGATATTTATGCGAAAGGCGCGCTAAACGCTGTGTCAACACTTTTGGAAGTTTAAAGCTGGATACTCCAACATTCAATGCAATCTCTCGATAATTTATTGAAACAACACGCCTTTTGTCACGATAAACAGAAAACCCGACAAAAGTATATATCGAATATTTATTTTTGAAGAACAAATAAAAGACATACAAAAAACTTATGATAGATATTAATGTTACATTCCTAATAAAACTCTGTGAATAAAATTCGTCATACATAAATCCTTACATAAAACAGATCAAGTTACTAATACAAAGAATGTTTTGATAAATAAAAATCACTTTAAAATACATTTTAGTTCAGCCTTATATTTATGACGTCACTATATATCTTATATTTTAAATCTTATTTTAAAGACAGTTCTTGTACCTACCTCTTAAATCTATCTTTATTTATTATTATCAACTCCCTAATCTCATTATTCCCATAACTACGAAAGCTCATAATAACATATTAACACATAATCTGCTCTGGTACAAAAGACTTCAACGGGAGTCTGGGTTTTCTACGAAAGTTCTATATAATCCCATCGCCTTATTTTAATCATCTTAACGCTTCTGTTTAGAATGTATAATGTTCATTACAATAGGGGCTTATTAGTAAGAATCTGTACTAATTTGAGAGGCTAAATATAAATTTGAAGAATTATCTCTATTAACAAAAACCCTTAGAACAAAAATGTTTCTTCCTTAATCTTCATTTAAAATGTATACAGCTGGAGACATGTTATAGAATCAATTCTTATGTTTAATATTTCTGTCCAATTTTTATTTATTATCCCAAATAGTTCATTTAATAACAATTACGACTCAAAAGTTGTTAATGATAAACTCAATTCACATGTACAACACCAAGAATCTACAACTTAAACGTTTTCAGTAAATTCAGTTTTCTAAAGTAATTGAAAACGCGCAGCTGTTGTAAAGAAAATTATAGAGTTGTTAAACTTTTAATATTGTTGATGACTCTTAAGTTTAAGTAGCGATTAAACTCTTTTAATGTTATCAAAGATTATCGCATTCGAAACGATTTAATTATTATTTTTGAAATCATATAAAAGTATGTTCTAGCGATGTTGACAAATAAAGTGTTGGTAGTATTTCACAGCAAGTGACCAGTTGCCGTCCTTTTAAATTATCTCAATCATAAAAGTATGACATAAACTCCTTGGAAGTCTCTATCGATAAATAACCCAACGAAGGTTATAATGTTCACATCAAAACTCAAACAAAATTATAACCAAGGTAATTAAACAGCTTAATATGAAGACGATAACTCTATGGTTTAAAAAAATAGTAGCAAGTAAGTTAAATTAATGAGCTCGTATAAGACTAACGCAGCGTGAATCCACACAAAAACCGAATATAATTTATACGACGCAAGGTCGACTATCACAAAAACTTATAATTTCAGGAACTGAGGAATTATCGAAAAAAATATTTAAAGCGGGTAATATTAACTTTGTATTTTGAATTACATGCGAAGTAAATTATTGGGTTGGCATAAAAAAAACAGTTCCATTTCCATCCTCTCCCGTACCTAAGGTTACTTTATGTTATTAAAAATTATGTTTTATATGGAGATAGCGCATTCACTTATTCCATATTTTAATTAAAATTTAAAAGTAAATGGTTGCTGTTTAATAGTTAATAGTTTTAAAAGACTGAATAATCACTATTCAAATTTTTCAAACACAACCTGGTTCCAGTTACAAACGTTCATGGGTTTGTATGAATCCGGATTGCTACATTTAAAATAGCGAACCTATTTATTATTATTCAGTTATTACTTATAAATCACGAAATAACAGTTCAATTCATTATATAGCCAGTTTGAACAGTTATTTTAACATTTTAACGTTACACGTTTTAATATTACACGGATACAACCAAGATATTATCATTAATTTTATCCCTTTATAACTTAATTTTTCTAAAGATATTATTGACGTAATAAAAGATATATTTAAATACCATATTCATGCAAGGTGACTGTCAAACTCACCCGTATAATATGTATATCAACCGACTATAGATGTCTATCCATGATAAGTAACATTCATTCCTTTATCCGTATGGTTTATTATACTTCTAAACACTAGAGCATATTCTCTTATATAATAATTAGATATTTAAATGTATCTTTACCTCTTCCGTCTAACAGTCTTTACGTTTATGTGGCTAACAATATTACCAATCGTTCATGGTATATATGACATATTAAAATGTAGAGAACGAGAAACAGTAATACTCAAAATGTGATATAGCAGTATATAGGAATGTTGTGGGACACGTTAGCCCGCAGGTCGTCTCAGAAACAATTCAATAACTATGTAACGTGCACGCCTGAAGAACGAGTAAGTCATAGATACATTACTTCTACGTATTTTCTTGTTTTGAAACTATGCCAAACCACATTCGGGATTAAACAGAATAGCATAAATATTTCGCTCAATATTTAAATTGATAAGTTTACGTGTAAAATCTTAACATTTTCAATCGATTTAAAAATTCTTTCATTTTAACCAACTATATCATTGTATATTTATTTATCATTAAGAGGCTCTGTTTAGCCTTTGGATATGGTGTGAACCTTAATCTAGTTTTATTAGATAAGTATATTTGCTTATGTAATAGCTAATTAATATTATTATATATTTTATTAACATAAGGAATAAATAGCTTTTGTATATAGTTTCTATAAAAAGTACAAACATACCTCGCAGTGATTTATTCCGTCGGACCAACAAAAGGCAATCATTAAAATGAGTATATGATATTTTAACGGAAGATCATACTTCTATGAATTTTCATAGGAAATTCTAAATAAAAATAGAATTTTTATTAATATTGCGGTTTCCAATAACGAGTCAATCTTGTAAGAAATGCGCAAAATTCATAATTAACGACCACTTTGCTTGAATCAAAATTAAACGTTATAAACGTTATTATTATTTACAATAATTTAATTCAAACATCACAGAAGGACATCCAAATGTATCGACCCGACCTCCTTTGCAGGTTCAATTGAACAATTATCCATTATGTCCGTAATATTGCGGCTTACAAGAAAAACAATGAAAATAAAAGTATTATTGTAGGTATAATAATCTTGTGGGAACAGTTCCCACGGCTTGACTCTACAAAAACTGTCGTACAGACTAGGCTTTAGTGGAGGCTTAACAATGACTTGATTGTGTCTTATGAGCCTAGATAACCAAAAAAAAATTTACGTTTAGAATTTAAAAAAATCTAAATTCAAAATTTATTTACTATGTCAATGAAGTCACTTTCAATAAACATGCTTAGATGCAATCGTGACTCAGCTCAGATGAAACTGCATCATTTTTTTCGGATGATATATACAGAGAGACATAATATATTTGATTAAGGATAAGACTCAAAATCGCTGATTAGCAGAAATGTGTAAGCATTACTGTGTTTCTGTATGTAGGCACCGTAGCTAGTGAAATTACTGGGCAAATGAGACTTAACATCTTATGTCTCATGGTGCCGAGCGCAAAGCACTCAGAATTTTTAGGGTTTTTCAAGAATCCTAAGCGGCAATGCATTGTAATGGGCAGGGCGTATCAATTACCATGAACGTCCTGCTCGTCTCGTCCATTATTTTCAATAAAAAAATATGCCAACAAATGAATTACTTATTTGATGAAGCATAGTTTACGGGCACTTTGAATTTATCCTTATTTCTAAAATTTAAATTGTGACGGTTGCTATATTTTAAAATTTACCAAATATAATATTGAGAGTAAAAAGTATATTCATCCCGTTGAAATTATCTGTTAGGTTCAGATCTATAAAACGTACGTAGACTTTGCTCAGATTCTACTTACGGAAAACTTAGCTGAGTGTGATAAAACAAAAATTTGACTTTTACATTGAACTGCCTTAGTCTATGCCCAGCATAATTTCATCTGTCAAGTGACTATAAAAACGAAATCAAAGATTATGCTAACCTTACACTTATTTAAGTTTTACGTTAGTAAAATCTGAGCAAAGTATAAATATGCTTTATATAGATCTCGGCCTTAGCCCATTAACGCCATTTCATTTATGTGGCTGACAGCCCTCTTCTGCTGTAGAAGCATAGATGCAGTTATTGATGCGGCTTTGAGAGCAAATCATACTTTTTTATTAAAGACAACAGGTCTAAATTAACAATTAATACAAGGCATGTCAAAATTTTATACGTATCCTAAACGTTTAAGAGAAAAGTATAACTTAAAACATTTAAGAAAATTATACTTGCATTCTGCTGTTTTAATGTGAAAAATGTCTAAATATGAAAAACTAATAATTGTACTGCTCACACATTATGCATGGGGTTCTTACTTTCTCAAAGAAAAAGGTTATATGTTTGGATAGAAAGGTACGGGTTGGAATCCGGAAACTACTATTCGATAGAAGATCCGAGGAGCCTCTCTCAAATGTTACTACTACCTTCACGAAGAACCAAGCATTTTGCAGTGACAATCGAAGCAGGGACGTTTTAACTTACCTTTTATCGTAACATAATTCACTAAGTTTCAGCCGGAAACGAAAGTTAAACTCAACTCTATACTTTATGTTGCTACTAGTATTACTTTACGACACGATCACTAGATGGCGCTTAAAGAGAAATGTTGAAAGAAGGTTTAACTTAACTTTTATATTATGTTCTTTGTTCATTTATACGTCTAGATAGACTATGACATCTGTGAAAACGTCTAAAAAATAGAGTTTAGAACTAACCTCTATTTTTAGCAATTCACGCACACTAACACAAAATGTCATACAAATCGCGAGTGTAAAACTAGATTGTCACGCACACTAACCTAATATTCCTTGCGTGGTTTTGTCTAACAGCAAGAGACTCAATCTAGACATATAAATTATCTAACATTATGTTAAAATATAAAATATATAATATTTGTTATAGTTTATAAAAAAAAAATGTTATTACGATACATATGCAATATACTTTTGAGATGATTAATCAGTCACCATGTCGAAAAAAAATAAAAAATATGTTATTCAATCGCTACCAACACGGAACAGAAAAAAGGTTTTTTCTGTTGTGTGGCTACCAACACAATTGCGCACATCTACTTACAAATAGATATATTAATATCAACGGATAAGCTTGCATCGCCAATGGAGTTTATATTTTAACTTAAGAGTGTTGAGATCTAAAACCCGAGGCCAAAATGTAATATCGCACTTCTCAGCCCTTACATTTGCGAAGCCATAAATTGAACTTTTATAAAAACATTTTTTTTGATGAGTAATTGTATTTAAACTATTTCATTCTTGTCGAAGTTTGGGGCTTTCTATCACAGGTAAAATTTCTAGACTTTCAACCTTTAAACAACAATAAAACATAGAATGAGCTTATGTAGAATCAAACAATTTATAACTGAAATGAAAAAAAACGTCCGCCGAGTTTCTTGCGCTCATTCTCCTCAGGTCTGCGGCATACTATTTCGAATAGGTGGTAGTTTTTTGAACTTCAATAAATGGTTTTAAATAAAATAATTTGAATTTGAATGTTATCGTCTGTATATTTAAATTCACCTCTTCCATTTTTATGTTGGCAAAGAGATCGTTAAATAAGTGCACTCGACACGCGTCAAGGTGACAGGTGACACATCAGCGATGTAACCTCACCAAATCACTTTCTACACTTAGCACTCTATCCATCATCTTTAACGTCACTTACACACCATTCACACTCCTAATTGCCCGAACTTTTCCAAATCATCGAGAGTTCTTCAAAGCCTCATTATTTCGAAGCCTCCTTGTCGCAATATTACGTCAGTGGCTTTAAATGAATTTTAATTATTATGTAGCAAGCGTGTGCTCGGTTCTTTGTTTTCTTGGTTAATTTTTTCTTTTTTACCGACTGAAATGAAATAACCGAAGAGCTTTTCACAATATTTAAGTAAAACTGCATTCGAATCGGCTTAGCCGTTTTTAAGGTAAGCATGACCAAATAATCAGACAAAATTCAAAAAAAAAAATACAAGTATAACTAAATGAAAAAACATGTAAGTTAATTATTTAGAAACAATTTTTATAAGGATCTATTATTTAAAAAAAAAAACAATTTTCTCTGTATGAAATGGGAGCCCATTATCAAGGGAAAAAGGCTCTACACTTATCATTTTAAAATGTAACAGGAAAAGAAATCTACTTTATAAATTGAAGGTATTTAAACGTACAAGCGTACGCGTTCGGGAAAAAAGTATTCCATTTAAAAGCCATATAAAAAAGCATTTCAATGTCTTGAGCTAGGATTTCGTACCGATCTACTTCAACGATACCATATACGGTAAATAAATCTCATTAATTAGATTAAACGCCGAAGCAAAAACGGAAGCATTCGCATAAGTTAAGCAAATGTAAACTTAATTAGATTATAAATTAGACCAGATCTTTTATTTACACTTCAGATTGCACTTAAATTCTTAATCTTTAGTGTAATTAAAAATTAAGGCGTTATAAATTGTACAAATCAAGCCAATAAATAAGAATTAATTTGGATTTAAACGAAACAATTCACAGTTTAATTAAATGATTAAAACTATAATGTAAGTTTTTATTTTATATATTTCGTGGCCAAGAGATAATTGCTTTAATACTGAACATATTATATAGCCTTCGTAGAGGATAAACTTAATTGCCATAGTCTTATTGTTATACTTAAAATTAAAATTTAATTTGGGAAGACTTTTTCAGATATTTTATTTGAGGTCTTTTTCGTATCCAGGTAATTATTAGTTAATAATTGAACTATGGATATATAATACATTTATTTTGTCGTCGATGGTTTCAATGATTATTTATTAGAAAACAATACAAATTGCTTAAATAATACGCAGGTTTGCCTGCGCATAAGTTCTTAAAATTAGACTTTGCTATGTGTACAAAAGGAATTATTCGTATTAAAGACAGGATTTGTTTTATATTTTTAGTTATTTTTAATATTATAATTTTCAGTATATACAAAACTAGGTAACTTAGCATCTAATAAAAACCAAAAAGGTTAACAATTAATGCTAAAAATTATCTAATAATACGTTATAACATAATCTATTAATTAATTTACAAAACAGTGAAAATATTGTTAGTCTTAATTAATATAAAATATATATATATAATAGCAAGTTCTAAGCTATTAATTAACAGTGATAATATTGTTAGTTTTAAAACGAATAAATGTATATGACATAGCAGTTTCATTAATATTGTCATAACAGCTGCTTTAGTTTTTTTAATAGGTGATCATTTAATCTATAATTAATATTAAATTAAGTTTATAGTTTCCCATCAAAAATTAACTCATTAATTTAATCACATTCAAACAAAACTGCTACATCTATGCAATACTAATTAATACCTTAATTTTTAATTTTAATAAAAAATCTTTAAGATATTGTTTTTAGTTAAGAGTAACATCGTATTTATGCGTAGTTACTTACATAAATACATACCAGCACGGTCGATACTTAAATGTCGCCTGTACAATACATATACTAGATTTAATAATATAAGTGTTTCGGGCTCAAGATGGAATGTTTCATGTAAAATGTTAAGCCAAAACACTACAAGACGATTCGGACGAAGTCGTGCATGTTCGGAAAAGATCTTCGACATTGTTGCTATGCAGCTATGTCTTCGTGTTATAATTTACAACATACATATGAATAGTGTAGAATTATCGAGAATGTATTAAAGTTTATAATCCTTTTACAAAGAACGGCTGAATTGTTGTTGTTTCTTAGACGTCGGGATAAACCCTTATTATATATATATAATATGGTTGATTTGTTTTTTTTTTCTCTTACAATAAGTGACGAGACAAGCACAAATTCACCTGATGGTAAATGATATATAATGACTATTACAATGTCCGCTTAATGAAGCAATGTTCTTGTCAGTATTTAAAATACATAATATATAGCCTAGCGATAGCCTCAACCCTTTCGACAAATTACAATTTATTACGAAACAGTTATGAAATGCAACAACTCACAAATTTCACAACCAATAAACAGATGTACAAAATAGAAATCACCTCGCTGGGAACACAGGCATAATCACAACAGTTTGACAGTACAATATGTTCGGGTGTTATTTTGTGAAAATCAATCACGCTTCGGACAACGCGGCACTCGTAAAATAAAAATTCTAACTAAATGTCACTCGCCTTATTGCTACTTATTACGTGTGGTGACTTTTAAGGCTACGACACTATATCGTATCGCACGATTACGATACGATTATCTTATTTAAAATATTTGAAGCATAGATTAACGGTTGGTCTTCGCTGCGCTCCAATTAGATACAGCAGGCGCAGTCGCAAAGTGCGGCAACTAATACTACGCCCAAGAGAGCGTACTCGAGCCAGTCTCGAACAATGTAAGACGTTGACGTGCCACATGTTCTGTTAAACTTAGCTTATAATTAAAACTAAAATGCTGGGTTGCGTAGTAAAATTTTGTAAAAATAATACTACAAGAAATAAGAAAGTCACTGGGATCACATACCATCAGCAAGTATTTTGTATTTTATTAATTTCAATGTAAAATAACACGATGCGTTCGTTAGAAAAATTCAAAGATACCATTGAGTGTCAAGATGGCACACACACAAGCATCTAATAGTTGCCGTAATAAAATAGTGCGGTACCTAGTTGCAGCGCAGCGGAGATCAATCCTTAATCTAAGATTTAAACTAAAAATGTTATTAATTATTTACCTTAAAAAACAAAACAGTATAAATCATAATTATTAGAGAATTGTACTTTCGTTACATATTTTTAAATAATTTAATCTATGGCTATAAAATATATTTAGTATATACCTAGTATATTCTTTAAATATAAATATATTTAGTATATACCTAGAAAGCAGACAATGTTCCTGTCATATGTTGTTGTCTAAGTTCATTACAATTTATATATATCGTTGTATATTTATTTTATAAGAACCATATAGAATTTGACAATTAATTTTTCAGTCCAGACGACATTTACAACTTTTATTTTATTTTAAATAATTATTTTAACGGCCCTGAAGCGAAAACAAATATGCATGTAAGTAATCAGATGTAAAAATATCGAATTGAGAATCGGTTACTTTAAATGTCTTTTTTAAAAACATCCTTATCTAGACGACTGGTGCTAAATTGCTAACAAAAACAATATTATGAGTAACGGTTGTTAACAAATATCGGAGAAAATTTTAATAAAAGTGCTCTTTTTGTCAATAGTAATTTTATTATTTTTCTATTTTCATCTTACGTAGAAAAACAAACAAAAATGTAAACTATTTTCCCAACTATGTTATTAGTTTACTTATTGTCACACAGTAGTCATTTCAAAATCATCCGATCATAAATAAATATCTTGTAAAAATAATAAATCAAGTATAAATAAAATTTGGTAATAAAAAGTTTATCAAGGAAATAGCGTGAAATGGATTTACATAATTATAAACAGCAACATAAGTAAATAAGTTATTTAGCATACGGTTTATGGTTAACTAGACTTAATGAGCTAAGTACTGCGTTCTTGCACATCTCAGTAGGAACCACATTCCGAACCTGTGTTACATTAGGATTAGCTCTAAAAAACTGCTTCGTTTGAAAAACTTTGTACAACATGTAACATAAGCTAGTAGAATTTCATTCAAAGGTAACCTTAAGTATCCGGATTCTAAAGTAAAAATAATCAAACAAAAACACATTTAAAAAAAAGTGTGTGTGTGTACTTATGTATGCACGCAAGAAGTTATACTTCTACTGCCTAACAAAGCAAAAATACTTAAAATTATTTATTCCTCGTGCTATTCTACTTTAGTAGAAAGAACAATATTGTAAAAATCTTGCAATTAATTATTAAATTACGAATACAGTTGTACGGGCTTGAATCTTTTGCTTATCCTAATAATGGACGCAGAAACCGAAAAAAAAAAAATAACGAGAGTCACAAACGTCAGAAAATTTTAGGAATCAACTTCACCCAGCTACTTTAGTGTTACAGTGATGCGCGAGCATCTTAAAATTTCATTCCCATATTTTTTCATAATGCACCAAAAGAAGTAGAAATTAAATCTCGGCGTTATTTTTAAATAAAAACTTCTTTAGGCACATTAGAAGATTAAAGTCTTAATAAAGTATGTAATATATAACTTAGAACGAAAAACACTTTTAATATTTTATATTAAAAAAATCCAATGAGTGCTCTATGTACTTAAATCTCTTTGCCGTCATACATAGTTGACATTTGACAAGAATTTAACAGTAAAATCTGATTTAAATTAAAATTATTCGTTTCTTATTCCATAAGCATAAATCCCTTTCTTAATAGGAAAATAATTATTGTTATATAATGAGAGAATGGATGTTAATTGATTGACTAAGTTTTTTTAATATGAAGACAATAATTTCGGTCGATGTTCATGATATCGACATGAAATTCAGTCAAGAATATGGACGAATTTAAGACGATAAAATAATGCTTGCATAAAATTAAGTAAAGTATTAAATACTCAATCGAAATTGCATAATACGGGTCTGCATAAATATATTTGTATTTTTGGTACAATATTTATTTATTTATTATTATATTATATATTGGTAATCAACAGCGTTACAGTAAACGTTAATAAACAATAATATCAGGAAAGTATTCAACAAGAAGTCTTATATTAATATGTTTTAGTTAGCAGTCCAACGAAATGATTCTATTTTACTACTTCGATGTATTTTTATTTTATGGCGGAAAGAAAAATCAATTTCATGTTAATACACTTTACTTTATTCACGCAGTATTCAATTCACAGATTCTAATTATTTAGAACGACCACTTGCGAATGTAACAATAAGTGATTAAAAATTTAAAATAGAATTGCGTGCGTACAAAGTACGTAATATGTCAGAAGTGAAACCTGCATTGTGCATGAATCTCTAAACCGCATATGAAGTCTTGGTACATGGGCGACACATGATTTCATGCTACCGCTATGAAAGACATTACTATCACCGCTACCATATTTTATGTTTTTTAATATGATATTGTCGATGTAGCAAAACGTCGTGCGCATTACTCTTCTTCAACTATGATCGCCTGGTACCAAAACACTGTATAATGATTCATACTATCTCATTTTCTCCTAAAATCTTATGAATTTATGTGTCTGTCTCTTTTTACTGTCGCGCTATTTCGTTTCATTGACTTTCAAATCACAACGATGCTAAAGAAGTTTTCACTTTAAAAAGAAACATACAAACTATTTTTAGATATAAATTCTCTTTTATATTTACATACATACATACTTTCCCGTAGGGGTAGGCAGAGACCACTTCTTTCCACTTGCAATCCTTACATACTTGTTTCGCTTCGTCCACTTTCATTATTCCTTTCATACATGCTTTCCGGCTACTCTGGATCTGGCCTTTTTTCAAGACGTCCCTGATTTGATCTCGAAACATCCGCCTAGGTATACCCCTTCCAACACTTGCATTCACACTGGCCTTACACACTTTCTTCATCAATCGTTCTACATTCATTCTCTCGACATGTCAACTATCATGACAAACTATCTCAGGAGTTTGTATAATAAACTTAAAAAACGACCCTATCATCATATCGGCAGGGTAAATTATATTCTATACCTGATTTGTTACAGCTACAGCGTTGCATAGTTATTAAGTAATAATGCAACAAAATAGAGCAGTAATCAATAGAACAATACGGTCATTAGTGACACGCGACGCGACGGATACGATACGATCAATTACCGGGCAAGATCAAGGTGCTTTGTTGTGAGGACCAATAATCTGCTTCTATTTATCAAGTAATTTGCTTTACGATATTGTAAATATTAATACTTTCACCATAAATCGTTTTAATCAAAATTATACTTATTTAAAAATCATGTTGTCACTAACTCAATAATAACTTGGATATTGGTAATTACTGCAGTTGATATCTATAAATTAGAAAAATAAATATAAAATGTATATAAATATATTATGATAAAATGTAAATTGCTAAACCCGAACATAATTTACTCGTTTAGGTCAAAAACGCCACTTGAGAATGTAAACACATTTAAATGTGTAACACTCGCGTTAATAAAAGAAAATACTTTTTTATTCTTATCACAAGTTAGCAAGGCTATGAGTTTTAATAAAAAACGTGACGAGAAAGTCATTGGCAATGTCCTAAGACAACTTACTGGGAAGTCTCAACCACTAAAAATGTATATGTAATCTTTGAAAAAAACGAAATTTATTTATAATATTCGAATATTGAGTACTTAGAAATATACCACCTATTTTGGTAATATATAAGCATAATAAAAGTCATGGAGTCAATTTAATATCGAACTCGGTAAATGACAAAATAAATTTTAACAAGCCATTATTCTTTCCTTGCATAATACTAATAACGTTTAATTAATTATAAATTTAAAAAAGACATGAGAAATAGTTTTCATATAAAATTTCTGCTCGAAATACTCAATGTACGCGTAAACACATTTCTTGATTGATATTGGTAATGATTTTTGTGGAATACTATTAATAATAGTTTTGGAAGTTCGATATTGTGTATATTTTCGTGAAGAAACTGCAGCGAACGCGGCGCGTGCGCCGGTGCCGTGGATAATTATGCGTATCCAAGATCAAGGTTGTCGCTACTCTAGTTTATGTGCTGAAGCGATTTTTAACGAGCTTCTTTTATTTGTTATTGGTCAAACAATTACAAAAAAAAACGTTTGTCTATATTTAAACATATATTGAATTCACCATTTCGGTATTCACTTTGTTAGACGTTACTAAGGAAAAATTTAGAGTTTATGTTGAGACATGATAGGAGATACTGTTTAAGTCACAATGTGTTGTTAAATAGTGTTGGTAATATTTTTTTGTTGGCACAACTGACCTCGCAGAAGTTTGTTCCAAAAAAAGTTCCGAGAACGTCACTGTGGATGAACACCAGTTATGAAAATTTAATTTTGTGATATAGGTATAGTTTGTTGAAGGAAGCTAGACAAAATAAGATAATAATACTATGACGTAGTCAACCATGTTAAAAATTATAACTTTGCTGTCATTTTTTTACTCAATTATCACTCTACGGCGGAGGCTACCAGGTACCTTAACTATGTGAATATATTTATAAATATATATCTTGATATTTATATTATGTAAGTTAAGGGAATAAAAGGGTTTATTATTATTAAAACACTACGGCGTCGTCCCTTTGTAAGATACTTTTTTATTTAATGCCTCAATAACTTTATTACTTCAATTACTAAGTAGTGTTTATATATAATTATATGTAAATGTGTGTGATTTTTATACTCACATAAAAATATCGTAATATATATTGTAAATGTCTTACACAGTTTATTGATATTTTAAATTTATCTCTTATAAAATAAATTTTACATCTGAAAGCTATTATCTTATACCTTGTACCACCACATAATAGGTCCGTGGGAACTGGAGCGCGAACTTCACTTTTCTTATTACGTTTTATTTTACATACCGTCATATCACATAACTGGTCTGATAAACATTATGCTTATTTAGTAATCATCGCCTACAAATAATATTACATCTATCTATCTGTTGTAGCTGTATCTATCTGTTGCCTCCTAACTTTTATGTGTCCTGACTACACTGATTATCAAGTTTTGATTTTAATTTGTGATTTTCCCAATAAAATTCTAATCAATACAATATCTATAGCTAAGTAATGACCCTCAATTAAATATATTTTATTATTATTACTATCACGGCATGCAAAATACTTCAAAACAGAGATTTTTACCAAAACACTTATAATATTTTTACTCATTCAACATACTCGTGAAAACTGTATTAATATTTTCTAATATTCTTTAATTTATAGTATTAAAATTTTCTCAAAAAATCTCTATTTTAATTACATTCATACTTTCCTCTCCGATACCTCGTGAGTACCAAAAAAAGCACGAAAATCTTTCTAAAGGGCTTGCAACGCCCTTGTGATTTATCTGGTGCTGCAGGAGAATTTGGGCGGCGGTGATCACTTAACCTCATGTGCCTTTTTTTTAAAATGACAATTAAGGGGTGAGACGAGCAGGACGTTCAGCTGGTGGTAATTGATACAAACTGCCCATTACAATGCAATACCACTCACCTTGGGAGATAAGATGTTAAGTCCTTCAGACCGAAACACAATTATTATGCTTACACATTACTGCTTCACGGCAGTAAAAGGCGCCGTTGTGGTACCCATAATCTGGCCGGCATCCTAAGGAGCCGCCCACTGGTTAAAATTTCTGCTAACGGTTTAAATGTATGTTGTTTTCAAGTATACTTAGATAGATTGACTTATATCGAGATATCGACCTCACAGACAAGCATCGACAAGTTAACAGTTTTGTATTTAAGCTATTAACATCATTAGGCAATGCTCATGAAATACCAATAAGATTCCGGCAGATAACCGAACGTATAATGAGCTAATAAACGATGTTCTCGGCACAAAACACACGCTAACTGTTTCATTACGAAACAACATTATCAACTAAGTACCAATGCAAATATTGGCATCGATTAAGACTAAAATCGTGTGTAGCCTTTATAGACATAACACTGTTTCTTAAAATAATACCAACTGGTTTTGATTTACGCAATTATCGTTCTTAAATTGTAAATATGACATTGATAGGATCTGTGTATAGCAATAGTCATAAATCAATGTTATATACTTATATTAAATATTTACTTTATAATATATTAAAATTGATAGCAATAGTTACATACATTTGAAAATAGATGCATTTATTTAAAGCCTACTAAATTGTTTTTGTGGTGATGCTTATAACATAAAATTCAAAGCATCATTATTGTCTTTTATCACATTTAGTCAAATCAATGTGAGCTTGATCTGAACCTAATATAAAAACTAAATACATTATCACTTCATACTTTTGAATTAAGAGGGTTTGTAAATGATTTTTGAAATTATCATAATATAGTTATTTAACTATAAATTTGTCTAGAACCAAATCCTACCTAATGCATACATATTACATTGTTTCGGCTGACAAATATAAGTGACTTTACTGTGTGAGTTTTTTGGTTAGTTTGAGGAAATTATGTATCTGTATATAGTAAACTATAAAACATACAAGAATTAAATAAGAATTACCTTTCAAACATGATAATTATCACATCGGAATCACGCACCTAGCGCGGTGCTAACATGCGCAGGCGCAGCAATTAGTGAGCCACCGGCATGGCAGCGTCCGTACATCACTCATTATCACAATACCCGATGGAGTTATCCCACCCGGATCGTTTGGGAACACGATTAGCCCGTTACACCTAACACAAACATGACAACATTTTTCATTAGAATCAATTACTTTTTCAAGTGAATGTCGCCGGATATATGCAACGGTACGGTATGCAACTTTTTCGCATTTTAGTCTAGCTTAAGATGATATTTTTCAACATCTTGTAGATAGTTAAAATAAGGTCTTTTTTTTACTTTTCTCTAAATATTATTTTATGGATTATGTCCGCCGAAGATCCCCTATGGCGCTCCTAAATCCCTAAGCCTAGCGTCCGATGCTACAACATTCATAACAGCCTAGCCTAACTCTCTAAGCAAAAAGCGATTATCTCTATTGTATGAAACGTGCAGTCATTGATAGATTGACAGATATCGTATATAATCTTGTAAAAACGGAGATAGCCGAAATCTACTGCGTTTTAGGAAACTGTTCGCTTTCAAACTTAGCCGGATTATACTTCGTAGGCAATCGCCATACTGTAATTACTACTATTTCAAACTTATGTCAAATCACTGCACGTTTCATACTGAACTAAATTCAATTTTTATTTAGGCAGTCTCGGTTCTTATTACGTAGTATTTACATCCACTTTGATTCATATATCTTGATTTATTTATTCAAGTCTTCAGTTGTGGCTCCATCTACATAACAATTGCAAAGCCTATTCATACCCAATAATTGCATATTCGTTGAATGACTTGAGATGTCGCTCTATCTAATCTTAGCAAATTGTTAATATTTTTTTTTACTCCTCTACTTTTATCTGTTATTTATACAGCCACGATCAGTAATATATGTACATACTTTATTGAGACTATGAAAAAGTCTATTCTCTATGGCCTTAAGAAGCATTGTATACCGTACTATAATGTCGTCAAAAACGCACAGGTGTTTTAAAAATTAGGTCATACGTAGTACACACTATTTTTAAAAGATAATATTTTCATGTTTATATCATTAGACTAAACATTTTAATGTCAACTTAAGAAAAAACTTGTTAATATTATAATTTGTCAAGATTCTGCTAGGTATATCTTGTAAGTGTTAATGTTCCTGTATATTTGATTATGAAAATAAGGGACGAGACGAGCAGGGAGTTCAGCTGATGGTAATTGATACGCCCTGCCCATTACAATGCAGTGCCGCTCAGAATTATTAAAAAACTCTAAAATTCTGAGCGGCAGTACAACTGCGCTCGTCACCTTGAGACATAAGATGTCAAGTCTCATTTGCCCAGTAATTTCACTAGCAACGGCGCCCTTCAGGCCGAAACACAATAACCCTAACACATTACTGCTTCACGGCGGAAATAGACGTCGTTGTGGTACCCATAATCTAACCGGAAAATTGTGTTCTTTATTTTCTGTGCCTTCAAGGGAAAATGAAACCATAGATAAGTGCAATATGTTTATACAATACATTTCCCGCCTATTTAAGCGGCAACCCGAAATCTTGTGATCTTTGTTTGTTTTTGTTGTTGTTGTCGACTTTCAATAAGTGATATTAAATCCTATATTAAATAAAAATAACTGAATTGGATTTAGCGAATCAATGAATCGGCGAAAAACTTTATGTTAATAGTTATATTGAGATAACATTGGCCTACTAAAGTAGGTCCTACATAGTAGCTATACTATATATAGCTATCGATGTTTCAACGCCAAAGTGATTGCATTACACCCATAATGCCAATAATTATTATTTAAATAAACTATCGTTGAAATATGAGCACGAAGCTTGACCCTTTGAAAAGAACACTTTACAATCGAGGCGATATCGCGTGTACCGACGGCATAAAAATCAAACCATGATAAACAATTATTTAAATCACATCTCAAGTCAAATAATTTGTCTCGATCGCTTCGTTCCAGAAACATTACGAAAGATGTTTATTTAAAAATTTTATGGTTAATTATATTTGTATTGTTTGATTGTGTTATAAACTTAATTGATACCTGTTCAATGGGAATCGGAACAACGATTTTCCTTGTTTTAAATGTCATCGGTTTTAAGAATAATTGTTATGAAGTTCTTTTATTAAAATAATCAGAACTATTTAATCTATATGTACTTTTATTTTACAGAGGTAAAGAGAAGTTAGTAGGGGGTAATCCCTGGATCTACTGAACTGATATTGAAAATTCTGTTACCAATAGAAAGCCACATTATTTGTGATTGTCATAGACTATCTATTAATCCAAAACATGAAGTCTTTTTGTTGTAGTTGGTTTTACAAAGTAAGTCGAAGAGAAAAAGGTCGAACAGAAATGTTTCTTCCGAACGCTGCCTTAACGATGAGAGATATAATATCATTATTTTAAAAATTATATGAATGTGGAAGCATTTTAACACCAACTAATATGGCCACACTGGTAAATGCGGACGAAGTAACAGCTAATACGTATAATATATATAGTATAACCGTATTATAAATTCTTTTTGTATGTCAGAGCCCGATCTCAGTTATGGATTGAATAATTTGGATACTATTGTCACTGATGTAATAACTATTCTAGTAAGTATGAGGTATTATTGAGTGTTCATTTCAATGGATTTTTAATTAATGCTTATAGTGAAACAAACTTACAGCACAGATAGTTTCATATAAATTATTTTGAAGTCAACCATGACGATGTTAAGGCGGAAGCTTAGATTAAATAAATAAATATATTATATTCTCTCGGTTAACTTGTTGTCCCTACAGGATCTCAAAACCAGATGACCCCCGATACTAGAGCTTAGAAATTATAAATTAAAACACATATTTACACAGGCCTCACCGAGCCGCGGCCGAAGTGTGGCTTATCAACTGGCATTAATCTCCGCACAATAACCATTTGGTCCAAGTCGCTGTGAAACGCGAGACCACAATCGAATCGAGATCTCTTTTTATATTATATCGAGTTGATAACGAATTCGATGATTTATAGAATTAAATTATGAATTATCTATCCGGTGTTGATTTCTCGATTACTATCGGTACAACAAATGGGATTCGTTTTGTTTCCTCTTTATTTATTTGATCTAAGATCGGTCGACTATATACTCGAAATATCCATCGACATTTCTAGTTGGTGGTTACGTCACTACCAGTGTCGCCAATCAAATAGCTTTTTTATGAAAATTTTAATTTTGGCATTATCATGATTATTCTCTATCGGTCTTGGGTTCAGTGGGGGCGATTCTTCGGTGAAGGACGCGTATAATCCCTGACTCAAAGCCTTGCGAGTTTTGGGTTCATTCTGCATGTAGACTAACAAATCTTAGATGAATTTACACATAAGATAATTCATAAAACCTAGGAAATTATGGACAGCAAAAAAAAAACGCCTGATTTAAGAACACGCGGGGCGCGGGGTAATTTAAAATTTGGCATAGTGGGAAAGTTTTCATAGACAAGAAGTACAGAAAGCTGAAACGTATAACATACTATCTCGTGTTATAAATTAAATTATATACTTCAATCATTGCTAACGTTTTATTAAACAATGTCAAACAAGCGTCTGTATGTGAGATAAATTACAGATGACATAGTTCAGTTCACAATTTAAGATGTAGTTTTTATACAAATTAAATTAGTATCCAAAATTTATGTACGATGCGGGACTCGATCCATCCGAGCGCTCTTACCAACTGAGCCAACTGTCCGAAAGACGCATCGAACGTAAATCTTGGTCTGCCTTGTTCAATTCCCATTTCACATGGTATCAATTTAAAAACAACAAATTGTTTAGATATCATTTTTCTCTGCTATTACTAAATAAAAAAAATAATAAATATTGCATTTAAAAACTTATAATGATCAAATGAGTGGAAGTTTTATTTAACTGAATTAAATTTCTTAAAATTACGTAAATCTCGTAAACAGTGAAGCTAAAGCAGACAATAGTGTTAATAGCTTAGATCATTTATACGTCTAGATAGATAATGTTTAAAAAAATTGAGGTTGACAGTTAATCTCTATTTTGAGCAATACGCGCACACTAACACAAAGTTTCATACAAATCGCGAGTGTAAGACGTAGCTTATCACGCACAGTAAACTAATATTCGTGGCCTGTTTTTATCGGTTGACTAACAGTAAGAGACTCCATCTAGACGTATAAATTATCTAAGTTAAATATAATGTATGTATTTAAAACTCGAACGTCAGTTCAGTTCTGTCTAAATCAATAACATGAACAAAATATGAAACCGCGTTCAATAAGCCATCGACAGACGCCATCTGCAGGTAATATAAGTCCACATTTCACCAATAACTCAGACCATTCACGGACTTTTCATTCAAATGAATTTCTAATTCAAAATCAATCATTCTGAAGCCATAGCTTTATACAAATCTAAATAACTGCATTAAAATGTATTCAATTCCGTATTATCCTTAAGTTATTAGATTATCTTTTATAGATCTAGAGAGATTCTGTGTATTAGATATAGTAAGGAGAATTTATCTGAAAGCACTAGATAAAATGCTTCGATATACGCGTTCCATTTTCAAATCAACTCGGGTTTGAATGGAATGTTAAAGTGTTTGAGAGTATTTGAGTACTTGACACGTGCCGTTGGACAACAAGAATTTAGGAACCTACTTCCTATTTTATAACGAATTTTTTATTTAAGATTAGTTAAGTCAAAATACAATTTACAAAAATATATGATTTTACTACTACTACTGTAACTAATATTAAAATCTTGAACGTTTACGTTGTGCAGTTTTTTGAATGTTTAGGGAATAATTTCGCAATTGCTTTATTTTTCTGTATAAAAGTACTAGCATTTTTGTGGTTAAATACAATATTCATCTATTGCGCTATCATACACAAGAATGACAATTTATTTTACATAAAAACATAAAAAAATTAACATTTGAAATCTCAGAAAAATCAACCAATCATCCATAATTTCAACGACTGTCTTACAAATTTGCGATCAGGTCACGTGCCCTGACGCCAGTTTAACATTTTATACCCATCCCAAGAAAAGTACTCAACGCCGCTTTTTTTAGAAGTTTTCACCTCAAAAATCTATACTAAAATAAAAAACGTAACTAAGTATTAGATTTGGGAATGCTTGGGCTTGCGAACGTTACATAAAATACACACAACAAAATATTAAATAAAAAAATATAACGAAACGTATCTAACCATTGTCGTGGTGTATTATCACCTGCTCGTATTTCTATTATACTTCTATACACGAAAAGTAAAAGTTAACGCGCAGTGTGCAAAACTTATTATATACAATTGGACTCTCACTTGGACGAGTTCTCATTTATAGTAAATAAATAACTTTAAGTGATTGTGACCACATTTGTCACTTAAGGACCCTTCACACGAAACATATTTGCAATGACTTAACTGTACTATTATATTTCATTACATTTTTTTATTCATCACGTTATGTGTGTATAAAAATAATAAAATAATTTACTATTATTGACGCATACTGCAATACAACGTAATGCAATGCAACCTAGATTACAATACTCTGAACTACTCACCTTAAGTTAAGAATTATCGACCTTTTGTAATACAGTAAGCTTTTAAATAAAACACTTTCAAAGTATTAAAACGCGTGTAATTGTAACTGTGTTTTTACATATGATTTTTGCGTAAAAGTTATATTTTTATTTTAGTTCGGGTTAAGTAAAATAAAAACATCTGATTCCTCGATCTGGTCTGGAATTAAACTCCTAGCTATTATATATATACAATGATGGCACAATTTATTCAAAAATGTACAACAAACTATGTAATGAGATTCCTTGCTTATGGAGTGTTTTCAGTACGGGACGACACGGGTACAAAAATGGGTAAAAATGCGTACACTTTTCTATTTAGAAATGGCCGACAACACTCCTGTTATTCCTCTGGTGTTGCAAGAGAATCTATACCCCAGTGATCACTTGACATCAAGTGGCTAATACGATCGTTTGCCTAAATCTTTCATAAGAATAAATGCAGACAATTCAGTCAACCAACTGAGGTGAGCGGGTCCGGGATACTGAACTCTCATTGGTTAGTTAATGATCACAACATATCATGAGCTATCGCTAATGGTTACTGTGAATTTACATCACATATGTGTTTTAAAAACAATTCGTCCTTTTTTAGTCGTCTAAGGTCAATGATTTTTCTTCAGTGCATCAATATTTTGCTGGCCAAATTGATGAAAACAGCAGCAGTGGAAAACACTGTCTGAATATACAAATAGTCTTACTGAAACTACCTACAAAATGTTATATATTATGTAAAATGACAAACCCGTTTGCTAAGCGGGCCACTTCCGAGATCATACAAGGGTTCTGTAATACACATCAATTTTTAGACACAACCTAAATTTTGAAGCAGTATGCGGCTAAACCTATTTCAACAAACAAAATTTCCAAAATGGTCTGCATAAAAAAAAATAGTTGACAAAAGTATTAAAAAAGTACACAGTAACATATAACACTATGTTGTACGATTGTAAGAAACCCTTCGTATTTTGAGTAAAATTTTTAACTCTAATTGAACGCATTACTGCGCTGTCCTATAAATGAGACAGTCCAGTGTGAACACAGCCTACATGAGTTAAATCGGGCAATACGTAGGTGCTAATACAATCGTTCTGACCACTGGGTAATATGAACTGCTAAGTGGTCCTCAGTAGGTTTACCATCAGTTCGATACAAAATGAAACATTTGACATACTGATCGAGTGACAAGACTCTTTGACAGAGGATAAGACCATTGAAGAGCATCTTCCTTCCCGTGTTAAAATCTCAGATTTTATATCTCTCAATTGCAAAAAATGACTCGAGTCATGATGCATCACAAAACGATCTACTACGTAGCATAATAAGAAACGATCCCCGTCTCGTCACAATAACACCAAATTTTGGTCCAGCGTTTGTTTCCGAGTTACGGATATATATATGTCTCTATTTATGAATATTTAGAGTATATAAATTTTAAAGTTGTCATTTTTCGACAGTATTGTCCCAATTTAGGCGTAGGTATAACGTTATTTGTGTGAAAATACGTCAATTATTATTATTTTTAGAGGACAGTTCAACTGTGACCATTATCCATGATCAATGTCTGTAAAGGTATTTTGTCAGGCGATTTATGCTGTATATGCATTTACAACATTATCTCAGAAAACGTTCAAATCAAATTCATTAAAATCTTTAGAAAAATTGTTTAAAGTCGTTGCAGCCTCTGAGTTTCTTGTGCCCGTTCTTCTCAGTAGTATATCCTATTTTGAAAAGAAATATTTGAATTTGAGTTTGAAGTTCCGTTAATGTTTGTCACCCTAATGTCCGCGAGTGTGGTGTAATGGCGTGAATGGCGTGTGGCGTGTGGCGACCGACAAAACCCGCTAATTCGTCCGCTATCAATCCAAGTGGCTTCAGCTCAAGTGCTAATTTAGAAACGCGACTTTCCCGTCGCTGTTTGAGCGATCATTATCGATAACATCTTCTGTCTCTCCCCGCTATTCAGATATAGAGTACGTGAGATGAATTACATCTGTAGTAAAACTACTAAAGGACAATCAGCCTCAGAGGACATTGTCCCTTCAAATGTCACTTATGCATCTTTAGGACTAGACTACGCTAGCTGGCTAATTGGGTACCAAGGGTACCGACCATTGGGTACCGACGCGAAGCCGTGAAGCAGTAAGATGTAAGCCTTATTGTGTTGTAGCCGTAGATTTGAAATTAATGAGTTTTAGTCGTATATTTTGTGTCTCAAAGTGACGAGAGAAATTGCGATGACGCTCAGAATTTTTGGTTCAATCAACTATCCTTACCATCATTCTCAATAAAAAAAAATGACTTAATATGGTCATGCATAAATTGAAGTTAGATACAATAAGTTTGTAAAGTGTGAGTTGAAATTTGTACCCAAGCTCACTTCTGAGCTGAAATATAAAACATAATTTATTCTATTGAATAACATTACATATACATATATAATTAATATAACAATATATACACACAAAGCATGCAAGAGAGAAGAAGTAACAACCATAATCTAGTCACTATAGCCTTAGAAGCTAAGGTGACTTATTACGTAAGTGCAATGCATATAATATTTTTTATTAAATATTTAGTGTATAGATGCGGAATGCTTACAATTTTATTGTATGTATAGCAAAAAGGTCGCATTTATGTCCACAAAAACCACACACAAACAGAATAGAATATCTCCTTACAAGTCACACGGCAGTCACCTGTTACTCAACATAAATTGCCGCAATAAAAATAATTTCCGAAGCAGTATATTAACGTTACTGTGCAGGCTGTGTGCTGCCGCTTACGTTCCTCTTCATTAACACAGCACTTAAGTTGTTAGAGCCTTCATCTAGGTGTGGCCTGCCTTCGATGCGATATGTCAATTGTGTTACTAAATCCGTGTGTATTAACTGTGATACTGGTTTTTGATAGAGCAATCTGCTAAGTGCTATCTCAGATTCATTTATACTGAAGCTATCAATATTTTTCAAGTTATAATTCTTTTGGCGCGATGTCAGAGTGTTTTTATGATGCGCGTGTACACCGTCACGCAAATTCGACACCCTGACGTTAGCTGGTCAACTAGACCATTTGTATCATACTTCAGGTACCAAGCTTCTTGTAACTCATATGTCTACGAAACCACAACCAATGGACGAGCATTAAATAAATTTTATTTTAATTAACTAGTTAATAAGTTGTATAATAAAAAAGTATTAATCTCTAATTTGTAGAATAATAATTTTAATTGTATCTATATATATATATTTAACTAGATGATGCGGTATAATAATATTTTCATTAGTGGTATTTAATACCTTCTTTATTACAATATTGTTTTTTTTCTACAAACGTAAAATAGCACGAGGAATAATGTTTTTTAAGGTTTTTTGAGAGATGTTGAGCTCTCTGTGTTGGATTTTTAACATTGACCGAATTTATTGCCATGGCAAAGTAACTTTACTTTATCTGTGGGAGGCTTTTCAGCTGGGTTTCGTTTATGGCTTTTTCTGCTGTCATGTTGAATGTGCCAGCATGTATCCCAGAAAATGTTAAAAACAAATGTATTACAATATTCAAAAGAATTGCTAAGAAACCTTTGTGTGGTAAATATTTCTATTATATAAATGACTTTCTTAATGATACCACAGATTGGGAATGGAGCGACCGTTCTCAGACTACTAAATAAGAAAGTTTATTGTACGATATAATAATGTTACAATATTTTTATGAGAAAATGAGAAGCCCGCTTTCCTGCACCCGTTCTTCCCAGGTCTGAGGCATACTTTTCCGAATAGGTGGTAGTAGATATCAATTCCTATTTTGAATAAAAATTTAATTTGAATTATTGTGTTTCGGTATGAAGGGCGTTGTGGCTGGTGAAATTACTGGGCTAATGAAACGTAACATCTTACTATATGTCTCAAAGTGACGAGCATAATTCCAGGCCCTCACAGATTTTGGGTAAAATCGAGAACCCTGAGCTGCACTGGGTAATGGACAGCGCGTAATACTAACCATCAGGTCGTCCTCCTTATCTAGTCACTCTTTCTCAACAAAATAACTAAAGTAAAGTTAGCACATAAATTTTAAAAAGGACAACAGCTGTTCTTCTGTTATATAACTCTGAAACACTTCTTGTTGTAGGCATAATAACTAACTAAATTGTGGGATAAATATCAAAATTGTTATACTATTTGAATAATAAAACTGAGGCTAAAGTGACAAAAGATGAATTAAACGATCTATAGAAATTCTGGCGTAAAAGTTTAAAAACTTTGCTTGAAAAGATAATAGTTGAAATTTAAAATGAACAGCAATTATTAGCAATTATAGCAGCCCGCCTTATCGATGATAGTTGAAAATAATATTATATAAAAAAAAAATTAAAAAAAATATTGAAGGAGGTGTTACTTTGCGGAAATCCATAACTATACAAATGATTTGAGTTGTCTTTAGAGTTAATTCCGCCAATTTATTTTGCAAATTGAAAAATGGAATAATTTTATCAAATTAATGTATTGTCATCGGTCCTCGATCAAAATCAGACGAGACAAAATCGCGCCCAAATGAGTCGGTTACAAATACACAAGTGAAGCTAATAAAAAGCGTGTAAAAAAACTGGTGAATTATTTACAAATCTATAAGAAAGCTTAAACCGGTTCAAATATTATACTGCCCGTCTTTTTTGTTGTTTTCACAAAAGTCACTTGTTCGCGTGCAAACTAACAATATATATATAACCCAAACAGCTCCAAACCACATAAAAACTACACAAATGTTTATTCATTATGATAATCTGTTTCATTGCACTGGGAATTTTGCATTCACTTCTATTTCTACGAAACAATGGGACACAAATCCTGTCATTACTAATCGCTACCCCTCCAGGACTACGGCAGGAAGTGTTTAGGATCATAAATCATCCCTCAACTATTTGGGTTGGAATTAAGACGTGATCTCTGTGGTTTAACTTACAGTTAGTTTTTGTTAACTGGAACTGGTTTGTGATATGGAAGTGTAAGTTTTTTATTGTTTGAACGTATTGTTTCCTTATTGTGTGTTTGGTTATAGTATTATTTTTGTATAGTCAACATATTATCTTTTAATTATTATTTACAAAGGTCTGTTGCCCAGCTTATTTGGATAATCTCTAAAATATTTTACGAAATGAAGCAGTTAATACAAAGTTTCTTTGTTAAAGATTTCTCTTTCTACAATTTTTTTTTTATATCTTTACTAAACAAATTTCAATAATTATTTATTTTTAAGTAGATTAATAACATTTTTAGAGAGAAAGGTACACACCTTTTGTTCTTTTAAATGAAAAAGCAAATAAATCTTAAAATCTACAATCAATCTCTTTGTCATATGAAAGCTATGTTGAGAAGCACTAATATTTGTTTTTTTTTCACAGGTACAGACTTGAAAACACATAATAAGTATAAAAGATTGCTGCAATATTACTGACCAAACCGTAAGTAAAATAAAATCATGGAGTTTCGCATTCACGCACGTTAAAATATTTCTATAGAAAACATTAACTGAGAATTCTTAGAATAATACTCTACGAGAATGCATCTTCAAAATCTAGACGGACCCTTTCCAAATGAAAATAGGGCTTTGGTGCGCTAAATAAGGTTGAATTTTATAATGGCATGTGTGGGTTTCTATTCGTACAGTCAGGTCGTAAGGTCACTCGTGCCCGGGCGAAGTATAGAAATATGCCTCAATTGTCTAATTCTAATGTCGAGAGATTGGGAACCATGAAAGGGTACTGTTATGTGGAAAATTTCTAGTAACAATATACTATTTCGTGTGATCGATTTTCATAAGCAAAATAACGGTTGGCATACTGAATATTTCGCCGAAGATCGTTAGCACATGTATCCGTTAAATAACTATCATAACTTATCGTTTAATAAACTAACGTTTTATATAACAATTAAAAGCTGCAAGCATTAATTTTAAATAGAGATATTATTACTCGTTATTGTGAATATCAAAACACACATAAATCATTAAGCAATAATTATACAGCACATAAATAATATTTAATTTATTAACCTGTTTTATATGCACCAAAAATTGGCTAATTGAAAAAACAAAATCTAATTTAGATTATTATGTCTATTGAATATCCTCGACGAATTGCTTAAATTATTGTGACAAATTTTGTAACTCAATAATGAAGTCATAAATATGTGATATGTGTATTTATAGGTTATATTCATTATATTAGTTCCGATAGTTCATAAATCAGATATATTTAATTTTTAAGTTTAAGTTAGTATGTTTTAAAAATACGCTTATAATACAATAAACCTAAATTTAAAGGAAACCTTAAAATATTAATAATAAATAATGATAACGATCTGAAGATTTTTGTATTTTTTTTTTTAATGATTATAGTTTGTTTGAATTCATCTTTAGACACGCTTTACTTACTTTTTACTAAATATAATATTAATATTAGTTTCAGTGTTTACAGCGTTCATATTTTTTTATAACCATTAGCCATATTAAAAATAACAGTTAATATTATTACCAAATGGTAGTATGATGCAGACGTTTAGTACAATTATTATGTACTTACGAGCAAATATCAATGCGGACTCAGCAGGCCAGAAATCTAAACGGTGCGTTACCAAACAGTGTAATTATAATTAAATAAACGTTAAACAATAATTGTATGGAATTGTTCTAAACGCCAGCGGTATGTGAATTTAACCTTATGCATGGTATACTCCGTGTTTTTTCTTTTTTAATAAATCATGGATATGGCACTTTACTATTTTAGTCGTTCCGGGATTGCATTTGATTTTTTTTGTAGGTAATAAGTAGACACAATTGTACTCGTAATCTAATTATAAGTGATCACTGCAACCTGTGCTCTATGTAATACAATTTAATTTTATAAACAGAAAGACTTCATTGCTACTTTTAAAAATAGACTTATATATTTAGAATGATGTTTTTGTTAACACTATTGCCCCATTATGGAAATAGTTTTATATCTTTTATATAAGATTCTCGTGTCACGGACGTGTGCGGGACCGAACTTCTCCGAAACGGCTTGACCGAGTCTCATGAAATTTTGAGTGCATATTGGGTAGGTCTGAGAATCGGACTTTTCCGCATGTTTTTTCCGAGTCATGGATGTTTATGTATGTGTATAGTATTGAATACATCGTAGTTTTGCACCCATAGTAAAGGCTAGCCAAAGTTTGGGGCAAAATATATCAATAATATATTACACCCATGCCTGTAAAAACTAATAATATACCGCACTCAAATATTTTCGTAATTCCTTGTCCATATTTAATCATTTGATATCTCTATCAATGTCAGAGAAGCGCTTCCGGCTACATTCTATTTGCTCTCCATTCAAAGAGATGCAACGTTATAAAGTGAGCTTGAGCCATTACTTAATTACCCGCTCACTAAACTGTTGTGATACATGCTATTAAATCTGTGATAAATGATGCTACTTATTACGTTCAGTACCTTCACTAATATACAAATAATTTGCATGTTCATAAACAGTTTTAATACCGTGGTGCGATAACAGACTATTATTTATTTAACTAAAATATAGAAACAGTAAATTTCTCTTCATAATATGATGGAAACAAACCACTGTTCACAAAGATGCAAATTAATTTGAATTACAGAAACGAGATAGTTAAATTCAGCTGGGTTTTCAATGTCTACAGTCTCCCCGAGCCAATACAACCTTAGGACCTTACAGCATACTCTCGCTCAAAGGTTGGCAACGTGTCTTCACAACACAGCAATAGATCAGTAACTTAACTTCATTCTAGAGCGCATCGACACACGCTCACATACACACAATTTACATGGCAGCTAAGCAATCTTGGGGTGACAAAATTATTGAGTGCCACGCCGTATGCCGCCGAGACTGGTCGCTGTTCGAGTTAAATTAGATGCGTTGCGCCGTGCGCCTCATCAATCTTTTTGTATGTACCAACCCTCGCGCTCCGACCGGTCGTTGATATTTTCAAGTAGTCTGCTGAGTTAAGCTACTCTTCCATAACTTGTTTTGTGGTATCTTTATGTCAACTGGTATTGCAGGTTTGGGCTATTTGTCTGTTTGCCCACTCAAACATAAAAACGATGATATATTAGCATTGGGTAAATGCTTATTAATATAACAATTACTTGTAATATAAATAACTACTACTTATTAATAATTATTTCAATATAGGTTAATCACGTTTCCATCGCTTCATGAGAAATTCGAAAACTGTATGTAATGACAGTAGCAGTTTATAAAAGGCTCGGGCGATTTTCAGTAGTTGTCAGCTTTTTAACCCCAATACTCCACTACACTATTCACTTTTCTCAACTCCCCGAGTAGTGTAGAGGCCGAGTTATGTCAATGATAACACCAGACAGACAATCTCGTGGGTCACAACAAGTGTTGGTTGTAAATCTACATCGTGTGAACGCCACCGCCCACACGTGACCCACGATCCATATCCTCCATTGTTACACCACCTATCTCTCACCTTCGTACGCACATTATATTCAAATTACTGATATCATTTTTATCAATACATCGATATTATTTGATTAGTAATCTTTAGTCAGCTGTTCACGGACATTTCGTTATTTATACTCGATTATGCATGTGCATTTTTAATTTAAAACTACATCATTACTTTTATTTAAATTTGAGTTCACGTGCAATATTATGAATACAAAGTAAATGATCGTGTAATCAAATTATATTAAATAACTTTTTTATCTTTTAAATGTTTTTCAATATAATTAAATAATCGAATATAACAAAGTTATTGTAACTTACTAAGCAGAATAAAAGGATAAGCATTAAAAGTACAAATAAAAACAAAATATTTGCCACTCTAAAAGCCAAATAACTTATAAAGAATACGTTAGTTACCGCCATCGCTTCGGAAACAACATCACTCTTAGAAACAGTGGAAGAAAGTGCACCAGGAGTTGTTGAACTATATAGATATATCAAGGAGTCCTTCAAATAAATAATAAGAATAATATTATAAACGCCATGAGATCAGTTCCCACGGCTGTGACGCCCACGCGCTACAGACCTCGTATCTACCCGCTGATTCATAATTTATACACAAAAACTAAATTGAATCTGCAATCATGGTTTTCGCGCCCACTTTAGATCTAACATGTTCAATTGAAGGGTTCTGTATCCAGAAGGTTCAACGTAACATTATTACTTAGTAAGCTGCCTGTAAATATAATATGATAAGCTACATTATATAATACTTACTATCGGTATATAATTTTTTTTATATCTCTTTAGTTTTTTCTCAAATCAACCATAAACTGACTGAAATAAGATAGTCTTTAGTATTTTACACAGAACTACCAGTTTAACAGTATTTTTATAACACTCATCAGCTGAATATAGAGTTAATAAGATGGGCTCTACTATTTAACACAGAACTACGGGTACATCAGTATTCTTACATCACCTATCATTTGAACATAGAGCTCATAAGATAGTCTCTACTATTTAAATAAAACTACCCTTTCATCAGTATATTTTACATTCATCACTTCTATAAATGCAAAGCTCATAAGATAGGCTCTATTATTTTACACAAAAGTGACGGTGTAATCATATTTTTACATCACTCATCACCAGCATGTAAAGCTCATAAGATAAGCTCTACTATTCTACACATAACCACCGAAGCATCAGTATTTTTATATCACTCATCAACTAAATGTAAAGCTAATAGCATTGGCTCTGGTATTTTACTCAGAACTGCCAATTCATCAGTATTACATCATTAGTTTCTTATTTCAGCCCATTTGTATTGTGGTATCACAATCCACGCTAAAAGCATAGAAAATATTTCGAGGTATGTATTTTTTTTGTGTTTTACCATCTTCTACCACAGCCTAAGTCTGAAACTTATCTATTCAAACACATAGTACTACTATAACTTATTCAACAAACTCTTAACGATTCAAAAAGAGAAGTTAATATTGTGACTGCATTTTATACAGATAGTCTATAGGTTCTTAATGTCCTATAGGTTCTTATATAATTCAAGTAAATTAATAATATTAGCATTTTGAAGGAAGCAAAATACTATGTGAACTTTATTAATTAAGTCGCAACTGTTATTGCAACAAACTCGCATATTGCATTCAGATTTACGTTCAAATAAATAATGAAGATATCAATTAGTGAATAATTCACATTCTCACCTCGGGACACGGAACTAGAATGTTCAACACCGACTCTACATTCAACGTAACAGATTCATATTCTGTTATAGGCACTTATACAAATACTAAAGCTGTTAAATTACAATATATTGTGTAATATGAACGTATTAGTTATAAAAAAAATAAGATATATAAATTATCAGATTTAACTAAAATTAAAGAAAAATAACCAATAATTTGCTAATATTTGGGGACGTTATTGATATTTGATTTTATTTATTTATTTATTGAAAAGACCAACAGCATAATTATATAGATATTTGATTTAATAAGTCTAGGTACAGGACTTATATTTTAATGATAATAATATTTTTATTCATAGTTGGTATTGATCGAATATAATTTATTTATTTTGGTAACATTTGTAAATGGACAAGTCCGTCAAGTTTTAATGAGAAGAGACATAAATCTCACTTCCACTTTTTGAAGTAATTAAAAAAGTTTTTAATTTAAAGAAGACCTCAAAAGAGTACAGTAGTATGAATACTGTAAATAAATAAAGGTGGTATGAGAACATTGGAACAATATGTGTAAACAAAAATTATTTGATTCTTTTGCAACTACAACCATAATAAATATAAATTTTGGGAATAGATGTGGTTAGAACATGAAATGGATTAATTAACAAGAAGACAATATATTTTCCATCCTCAACTCTTTAAGCAAGCTCTTTAAGCGTAGACTTGATAATTACAATATTAATAATTACGTAAACTACAATTATAATATGGAATTAAATCAGAGAACACAGAAATATAATTATTACTTTTTATTGGTTTTAGAAGCTTAACCTTGTTATTATGTTTCTTGATTGTATTACTTTTAAATTAGTACATTGTCTATATATTGTTTCATATGTTCATTTTAATTGTATTTTAATGATTGACGTTAAGGAGTTATCTGTTTCATTAAATGGCAATATAAATTTTTAACTTTGACTATGTCAAGCACAAATTTAATAGAAGTCCCCAAGTTTGCCTCACGATTAAATAACGTTTATTAAATGTTAACCTTTTACTTCTTTAACATGTTGGAATAAAAACTGTTTCTATTTAAAGCCTTAAATAGCCCCAGCGCTACTGTTTAACGACATTGGCAATCTTGAAACATATTTTTACTTATGTCTACTAACAGCCGAGTATTAATTGTACATTAGCCTCCAGCGCGCCTTAGCCTGCTATCTAAACTGCGGTAGACGACAGATGATATTTCAAGATAACATTTAATATAAACATACAGATATCACAGTTAAACGGTGTGTAATTAAAACGAGAGGTTGCCGAGTTATGACCGCGATATAATATAGTGAAACTTTCGCATGCAACCTTTCCATCTATTACTTTTTATTGGTCATTTTTTAAGACAGACATTAAACCGAAATAGATTTGTAATTATCTAAAGCATAGAAATAATAAATGACGTTACAATACTGCAAGTAAGAATTGCTCTGAATAGTTACTAACTTCGAAGCGAAACTTGGATATTTCTCTAAATAGCATTATATATCTACAGATATCTTTTTATAATAACGATAATATTTTTTGTTTGAATTAAAAATCAATGTTATTGTCGGTCAATATGCTACCTTGATAATTTAATTTTAATTTATATTGTAAGACATTTTTAAATAATTATTAGAAGACATTATTTGGATATTACTCTACAAACATATTTCATTGACTACAGTATATGAAAGACGCTATAGGAAAATGTGGATACGCTATATTTTGGTGACAAAGTGTAAGCGATACTAACACCAATACATAGAATGATTTGAAGGCAGTGTCCATCATTACAGAAATGCCATAGAGTCTCGACTGGCTTGTGCAGTGGGAAGATTGAGTTAGCTCGCAGCGTTTCGTGGCCCCTCTAATAACGCGGCTAAGCTCTATGGGAATCCTAATTGTAACTTCTGGAAGCGTTTACGTGTCTTCAAGTAACTGTTTGCTAATGCTCGTTTTTGTTTTGTTATGTTTGTATATGTATGAAAGTATAGTAACTCTTAACTGACTTCGCTTGATAAAAAAATAAATAAAAATAAAATAAAAAGTGCTTTATTATTCCTATACATGTATTTTGACATACAACTAAAACATAGTTGATCTAGTTATAAACAAGTATATTTTTTAAATCAATGTCGCCTCCCCTTCCTTAGCTTAATAATACGAAGCCAAAACGGTCAATCAGAATTTAATAGTTAAACATTTCTATATATGGTTGAAAATATAAGTCTTTATTTTTTTTTTGAGATAAACTTAATTTAGTTATGTTTTAATAATAGTAAAGTAATATTATTAATTTATTGCAATATTTGCAATATTCTTCAAGCCCTTATGTATTATTTATTCACCTGTTAATTGATACAAGTATGGAATAATGAATTAGCTTACGTTCCCGTAAGCACAAAATAATGTTTAGAGATCTAACAGATTAAAGAAGCTAACCATCTGATTTATATAAAACGTAAATAAATGTACTTTGATTTACATAAGCGGATTTATTTGAAAGTAAACTAATATAGTAATGAAAGAGATAAACAAAATTAATTATCGTTTGAGAAATAAACTCTATACACTTTACACTATAAATGAGGAACGGGTTTAAGTACTCCGAAATTAAATTACTTTTTATTTTGCAGATCTGAATTTGTAGTTACATGATTTTAAGTGCCAAGCTATCTATAATTTATGTTATTTAAGCACGAGTCATATATTGAATGCAGCTTCTTACAAACTAATTTGTTATTTATGTAGTATATTTCAGCCATTGTTAAATACTCTATTTGATTGAAAAGAGTGGCCGTTGTGTTTCTTGTATGTTGTTCTCACGAGCTCAACTTTTTACGAACATATGGTAAGTTTAGCCTAATTGAATAAAGTATATTTGACTTTGACTTTGGAACCTATGCTCCTTTGTAGAGTGCGCAATTTTTGAATATTCGTACAGTGTCGACGTGGAAAATTCTAGAAAAATGTAAGAAAATTTTAAAATGTAAAAAACTTTCCGCTGTTTATAGACATCCTTATTACATTGAATAAAGTAATTTTTAAATAAGATATAAATATAAATTTAAGTTAAATAATTCAGGTGAATCCATGAGTGACCGAAGAAAAAATTTAAAAATTCAAACCTTATTGGTATCCAAACTATTACATGATAATTGGTTTGGACCATCTTATAGGTGAAAAAACCTTTGTCAGAAGATCCTGCTCTTCCATATCTATTCCGTACAAGTATTAGGTAGGTACCTAACTCTACTACAACACTAATTAAGTGTGGGTGTGTATGTGTGATGATGTGTGTGTGATGAAATTCTTTATACAAACATAAAAAATAAATTTCTAAAGATCTTTTAAGTCCTTTTTTGGTTATACAAATAAATTAATTGTACGTAAATCCACATTAAACGTTCATTAATCATATATTTTTATTCATAATTTTCAAATGGATTCCAAAAAAAAATTTACGTTTGTAAGATCACATAACATAATATACTACCTTGTTCATAAGAAGCCGTGTACAAATGTCGTTACATACCATAATACTGAAACTCATCCCGATAAATCGTCACAATAACTATTAGTGAATCCGTTGATCGTATCGAAGTGTCCAACTGTGTCGTCTAACTAACTAAACGCGACCCGCGATTCCTCAGAACCCTTCAGTAGGTCATAGAGCCCTTAACAGACAAAATAGAACTCTATTTAAACGCAACAAATATTCATTTCCAATGAATGAATAATCCCACCCGCTGCGTGCGTTAGCAAGACAATATGAAGAACAAAATATCAATTTTTAAAATAATAAAATCTTAGAGCGATCACACGAAGTCACTTTTACAAACTTTTTATATCAACTCTATAAACTGAAATTACATAAATATAAACCTTATGTCGCAGACATAAAAGACACAGCAGCATTGATTTACACGTATTATAATTTTGTTGAATACTACAGAATCGCATAAATTGGAATAAAAATGTCAAAAATTAAAATCTCGAGATAGTTATCGCGTAAACGTAATAATATCGCGATGATACAAATAAAAATAACTTTGATATGTAAGATGGTAGGGTCGGTTAGTATAAATAGTATTTATGACAAGCTTTATGATACAGCTGCGAGTTTCTGTGACGATACATAAAGGGTTAGTGCTTCGATAAGTGTTCTTTACTCACATTCAGATGGTGCTTATTAAATGTAGGTGTTTAGATTGCTGTTCACTTATCTACGAACCTATTACGGGTAACTTTAGGACCACTTTAACACATTTCTAGCGCCGGCATTTTGTTTTTATTAAGTTGCCATCAAAGTGGTACTAAATCATTTATAATTGAATTTAAAATCGAAACAAATTTGTTATAATTACAAATTAAATGTATATGGAAGCCAAATTTTTAAATTAAAGCTTAAATTAGATGAGTTTTCATACTACGACTAATTATAGTAATTAAAAAAATATTTCTTCTCATATTTGTATATTACACCTTGCAAGCATTAGACCTTTCCATTTTCAATTGAATTCTCAACGTCAGTTTTGGGAATCCAATTATGTTTGTCATACGGACAACTAAATGAGTTGATACATCATAATTATCATATTATATTTATAAATACCATGATGCAAATAATTGCTAAACTTTCAACTACATAAAACTACTTAACTTGTTAGTTATAGGTGCTTGCATAACTTGTACACATACTTATAGGGTTTACTCAATGTCGGTCTGTCAATTGATGTCACAGCCAGGTTATTATTTAGCAGTGATTGTGAGGAAGTCTGCCTGACCCCGTCAAATTAACGTTGCGAAATTCGTCTTTTTTGTAATGACAGCCGCACTTCAATGACGGTCGTACCTACTCTTGTCAAACTAATATACGTTGATTGCTTCAAGGTCAGACCTGTCTGTTATTATCGTGAATATCACAAGTATAATCGGCGTGAAACTTTGTGATTTTCTATTTTGAATTTAAAGGGCCTTACGAAGCAGTTAACACATGATTAAATTATATTATTTGTAAATATAGTTCAGTGATAGAACTTACAAGGCATAAGCTTTGCAAAACGTGTGCGCCTCGGGATGCCTAACAAAAGTGATAACTTAAAGTAATCTAAGTTGTAATATTTAATATTGCAATTATTTAAGGAAAGCTTAGGTTATTGCTTAAATTTTATGTATATTAATATGATAATGTAAGAAAAGGTTATCTATTAATAAATTCTTTTATTGAATATAAAATATTTTTTAATCTTAGTTACAATTCTTAAATATGTTACTAGTATAGAGTGATAGGGGAGGAGCCTCCCTACTGCAACTGTATACGTGAGAAAAAAGGGATGCCAGACAGACAGGCGCCGTAACGCGTTACGTTATGAAACCGTTCACCATCCCATAAAAAGTTATACTGACGTTCGTATATTATATCACCGTTCGACGATAACATGTAAACAGCGATAAAGCAAGTATGAGATAAATGGGTTTTGATTTTCGAGTAAGTGGCAGGACCATGTTCACTTGAAAGGCAAAATCAGCTGACATAAAAACAACAAATCATCCAAACCTTAGTTCTGACTTACAAAAGACATCAACGCGATTGCACACCGTTTAATGAATTACAATACTTATATTCAATATCAACTTGTTTAAATTCGTGAATTGAATTTTGCATATAAAAATAATTAATTTTTAACATTAACTGTAACTCCAAAAAAAGTTATTTGATACTGATCCCTACTATCTCATTATAAGTTTTTATATAATAAACAAAGGGTCGCAGTTGTATATGTCCAAATAAAAAACCAATAACATAATAAAGAAGTCAACACAAATATGATATATATCTGAATTAGCATAGGCCGGTCGTAAGGGCTATCGAACGCAGTCCGCAGGTACTTATTGTAAATCCTGCGGTCAATTATTCCGCGACTTATGGGCCGCTCCGTGTCGACATTCGTTACACATACAACCTTCGCCCTGCCGCGGCCGTCGCGCCGGTGAAAAATGTTATAAATGAGAAGATTATCTTCTTATAATATGAGCTCTTTGGTAATATATTCATAAAGTAATTTGCTACGATTTGTAATAGTTATGCATGGTTGATGTGAAAGTGTTTAAATTTATAATTATTCTAAGTTGAAATGTATGTATGGTACTTTTAATTTGGTGTGATTTCGACTCATTTAGTCCTCGAAGGCCATCGAAATAATAATTAATTATTGCATGGTGTCTCTGATTTTCATATTTATTTATACATACCCTCCGTATTTATAGATTTTATTTCCTATAGCTCTAATAACAAAAAGCGTATTTGTTCTTACGCCGGTGAAAAATGTTATAAATGAGAAGATTATCTTCTTATAATATGAGCTCTTTGGTAATATATTCATAAAGTAATTTGCTACGATTTGTAATAGTTATGCATGGTTGATGTGAAAGTGTTTAAATTTATAATTATTCTAAGTTGAAATGTATGTATGGTACTTTTAATTTGGTGTGATTTCGACTCATTTAGTCCTCGAAGGCCATCGAAATAATAATTAATTATTGCATGGTGTCTCTGATTTTCATATTTATTTATACATACCCTCCGTATTTATAGATTTTATTTCCTATAGCTCTAATAACAAAAAGCGTATTTGTTCTTACGGCCCAGCCGTTTTGAAGGTAAATAAAATTTAACTTGTTTTTTATTTAAAATTTAATTGATTATTTATGGGCACCATGTAAACATACATTTTCTTTGAGTAAAATGCTTCTGTTTTGGTTACACAAATAGGTAATAATAAAATTTTATTTATACGTATCGATATTAAATAATATAGTTCTTTGAAATATACTCCTTAACGAGTTACTTATTTACTGTAAACACAAAGTAAACAAATTGTAATAATTGCACAAGTTGTGAGAATTTGTGTGTTGGTCTTTGCGACATTATTATTAAATCTGGATACGGAGTATTACCAGGGTAAAGGCTATTGAAGTTTTGAAATAACATATTGTATCGAGTCATCAAAGTAAACTCCGTATTCACTAATACAATGTATTCGCAAAGACCGATAACCGCACCCATTGTGGATGCACGCGTGAAAGGTTGTGCTCATCCCGCGACCCGCACAGAAAGTGCCTTCAAAACCTTTAAAACATTTCACCGAATCTAATTTAAACCCTATTTGTATCACTTTTAAGTCTAACTTCATCTAGTTTCGAGATATTAATCGAAAGTGCCAAAGAGTTTTAGGTCTTACGTTGTCGTATTAAGGTTTTGTTAAAGTACATTCAAACTAGAAAGTCTGACTTGTTTAACCCTAAGATGACTTTTGAATAAGTTTATTTTTGATTTGCACTATTACTTGGTATTGGATATTATTGATTGTCTACCGGAGACAATAAACTATTTTTTTTTAATGAGAATTATTGACTAGACGAGAAAGACGCGTCTAGTCAAATTACGCCCTGCCCATTACAATGTAGTACCGGATAAATCGTGCATGAACCCAAAATTGTATGCGGTATCACAATTACGCTCATCACTTCGATATACGGCCGAGATCTATAGAGCGTACATAGACTTTGCTCAGAATTTACTTAAGTAAAACTTAGCTGAGTGTGATAAAACGCGAACTTGACTTTTGCATTGGGCTGTCTTAGCTTGAGGTCATCATAATTTCAGCTGTCAAATGACTATAAAAACGAAATCAAAGATTATGCTAATCTTATACGCAGCTTTGTTTTACGTAAGTAAAGTCTGAGCAACGTCTAAGTGCGCTCTATAGATCCCAGGAGCCCCATTACCTAAATCGAAATACGAAGTTTCGGTTGACGGATCGTACATTTGCCTATTACGAAAATGTTTCGGATTCGAAGATTGATACGAAGTTCGCGATTAGACATTTTGTCTATCGTTTACCTTATTCCCAAATTTTGAGTCTATGACTCCGAAATGAAATCCGTCCGCACTATTCGGATCCGAATTACTTTGGATTTAATTCGTATTTCGTCGTTCATTCGTTTCGGACAAAAACTTCGGCTTCCGATTTTGGTAATTGACCTCCTGCCTTATATTGCAATGGGGCAGTCAATTTGACAGCTCTGTTAGTTGACATACTGATCAAAATTTTTCAACATGGCTTGACACTTAATTGGATAATTTTATTATGTATATATATAAAAATTATATGATGTTCGTTAGTCTCGGTAAAACTCGAGAACCGCTGGACCGATTTGGCTAATTTTGGAAGTCCAGGGAAGGTTTAAAAGGTGAATAAATATGAAAGTGTTCGGAATTAAATAAAAACAACAAATTTGTTTTTCCTTTGATGTGTACATACATAATTTCTATGAGAGAATTTATTGACGCACGTTTTGACAGTTCTGCTGTGAAACAATTCATTACGACAGCAGGGTGCATATTTTACGAAGTAATTCTTGATGTTATGATATATTATTGACAAATTTATATAAAAACATTATTCTATTTATTATATACAGAACAACGTCTGTCGGGTCAGCTAGTAACATATAAAATTATCTATATGTCACAGGCTACAGCACTCTTCAATCCAAGAGACATAATACTCCACTACAGTTGGAAAGTGCTTTTTCGTGCTATATCTGAACTATTTTATGTTCAAAATCTTTTAAAACCATAATTCATAAACTCACAACAAAAATATATTCTCTTTGTATGTAACATTTTTAAATTCTAACGAATTCAAGATGCCATGTTAAAATATTTATTCAGCTCAATTTTAAGTTTCCGTGCCGAAGTGTTGCTAAAGATAACCCCTCACTCAGTAAGGAATATCACAGTAGGTAGAACAGCACAATGTACTTATGATATTGACATAGATGTGGTCTGACCGTCACCATCCGCTTACCACTTACCTCATGTCCGCTGTACTGCCCACTGATGCTCATTTTATTCTAATGGTTTTTACTTTTAATAATACTATCATAGGAACATTGCATGAAAAATTTATTTATAATTATTCGATATTAGTTTAGCTATTTTTATTATATATTATGTTGATTTTCTTGCAGATTATTTTCAACATAAACCTTTTCGTATCTATGGTAGTGTAAAAAAATAAAATGACAGTTCAAATGAATTTAAATAAAATTTACTGATAATGATAATTAAAATTATTGACACTGATTAGGGACATCATCATTGACCTCTCGCCGATAATTGTCAAGCCACTAGCGAATCCATGCTCAAATCTCGATAAGTGGTAACACTGATATACGTAGAAATTATTTAGAGTTATGGTCAACTCCACCACGTTCTTATTACATAATCAAGCTGTTTGAAGTGTAACTATGATTAAGATTGTTACGTTTATATGACTATGTTTTATTGGATGTCGTGTGCAATGCCCACAAAAAAATTATCATCCACGAGGATCCTGACCATGCCACCGGCTTTTCATCATCATATTGTATCTTCGTTGCCAGACATTATATGTTAATATATATAAATTACGTGACACGTTGTTTGTCCGCGATGGACTCCTAAACTAATGAAAATATAAAAGGGATTACTTTATGGAGTGCAGTTTGGTCCAACTTGAGAGACAGTATAGTTTTTATTTCGATTTGGGACCCATAATTATTTTTACTTTCAATATTTGTTTTGGATGGACATATTTTCTATGAGAAAATTTATTGACGCACGGTTTGACAGTTCTGCCCTGAAACAATTATTTCATTATCACAACAGGGAGCATATTTTACGAAATAATTCTTGAGGCTATGAATATTATTGACAATTCATAAAAAAAAAAAAAAAAAACAAAATATATGTAAAGACTTTATAGAAGCAGTAGTTGCACCAATGCAAATTGCAGAAGGCCTGGAATCATTTTGCTTGCTACCTCAGTTAGTTGACCAATGTGAAACCGAGATCACTTAAATAGTATTCTGATACGTAACAGGCCTTGCGGGCGGTAATATGCATTTGATGATGGGCGATTAGCTGGTGAAGGTCGCGAGGGATGGTACAATCTAAGCTGTACTTAAAGGCCAAGCGTTTGTGACCTGTTTTCGATATGTCCTAACTTGACAGCCTTGTTTTTATGCGCATTACATGTAGTTAATATTGTTAATTTAAATATTTTGACGAAGATTTATTGCAAAATATTATGTTCAAAATATAATAGATATACATTTCATGTGTTGCAATGAAATGGTTATTTAGTGAGTACATGTTTATGTTAAACTGGCGGTCTAATGCAACTGCAGTTTAGAAAAATAGGTATATTTTTGTTTGCAGCTATTTTTGTACACAGTATACCTTATACGTATGTTTTAATGTTATAAAAGAGGGGCAAACGGGCTTAAGGTTCATGTAATGGGGAGTGGTGAGGCAAACGCATATGGACCGCAACACCAGGGGTCAAAAATAAATATTTATGTTTTAATTTAACTGTCTATAACCAAGCTCTGCTGTGCTCTATTACACTGATTGGAATAATTGAAAGCTTAAAAATCATCAGATGGTTTGCTGAATTCGAAAAAATTTTTTTCTCATATTAATTATTCAAAGAAGTAAAATTGTGAAGCAGCCAACTTTTTGCCATATATGCCTAATTATTATTAAGCTATTGCATAGGTTCTATCGCGGGCCTTCAGCGTGGAGACTGAATCCAGAAATTCCGTAACGAAAATAACCTAACACTTACTTACTAGATGTATATAGATATTTCGGCACGGTCATTACAGTTGCCGTGGAACAGCGGTTATCACGTATGCTTTTTGTGCAGAAGGTCCCAGGTTCAAGCCTGGGGTACATCTTGATTTTTTTCGTCACGTTTTTTATTTAATTTTTGTTATTATGACAAGCATTTTTATTTAGTTTCACCTGTCCCGTTGTCTGTCTGTAATCAAATCTTGCAAGTTAAATTTTACTCACATTCCGTTTGCTTTTTTTAAAATTAATTTTATCAAAAAAAAATACTGCATAAATAAAATAAATAAATAATTATAATTGCATAAGTTGATAAAAAATGCTATGCAATAGCTTTACCGCGGCAGTCCCCGAGTGCCACACGTCTTTTTCATTTATCTATAGTATATATCGTTACATTTACTTTATAACTCTGTTATTAATAATAGCGACAAAAGATCATTATTATTGTTTTAACTTGTATTCACCTTTACCCTAAGTGGAGAACATGTAACATACATTTGCAACAGAAAAAGCTTCACCCGATATAAAATTCATGAGAATCAGTAGTTAACTAAGAAATTAGTCGCTCTAGATGAGACAGCGCCGGCGCAACGGATCATTGGACCAATGCGTGGACGTTCGCGGCCATATCAATATGGATGAGTTGCGCATGCGCATTCATGTGTCAAACGGTGCGCACACGCCGGCTGACCACAGATAACGATCTACACCACTTTATATCTGATTTATTTACTGTGATTCTGTAAAGCGGAAATAAATATTAGGTGAAGTTTAAATTTATAGTTTGACATAATACGTGCACATAATCATCACATTAATAGACATTATTATTCCCATATAAATATGAAGGGTCTTTTAAAATAGGCTCTGCAGTAAATCTTGCTAATGTAACTTACGTAAATCAACTTTAGAACATATTAATGATCGGATACCCTGCGACTAGTTCATGAGAAAAGTAATGACAAATAGTAAGACATATTATGTTTTTAAGAGAGTGCAACAAAACTATACTATAAAAAATGTGCTTGCGCCGTTTCTTCTCTCTCAGAGCACCATTTATTTCCGAAGCAGCAGTAATAGTGCTTAACATGTAGAAGAACTCCAAAACAATCCATTGTATGAAAATTAATGCTTTCAAATAACATTACTCACGCGTGGCGACTCATTTGGTTAAACTTTTTTTTTTCTAAATAATAAAAACAAGAACACAAAAAATTTGCTTTAAGTAAATTTGCTAAGTGTCGTCCTTGATATGTGCAAAGAATTTTTAACATAATTATATCCGTTACAAATATTCAACATTAAAATGTCAAAATAATTAAAGTATTTTTATGACAATAAGGGGCGAGACGAACAGGACGTTCAGCTGATGGTAATTGATACGCCCTGACCATTACAATGCAGTGTCTCTGAGAATTCTTGAAATATCCAAAAATTCTGAGGGGCACTACAACTACGCTCGTCACCCTGAGACATAAGTTAAGTCTCATTTGCCCAGGAATTTCACTAGCTACGGCGCCCTTTAGACCGAAACACAGTAATGCTTAGACATTACTGCTTCATGGCACAAATAGGCACCGTTGTGGTACCCACAATCTAGCCGGCATCCTATGCAAAAGAGCCTCCCACTGGTATAATAAGTGATAAATGTATACTGATAAAGTTAATGTAAATGCGCGTTTAATAAACTAAATGAAAAGAACGATGCGGCACTCGAACCAACGATCTCCGGCATTCCGTGCCAGTGCTCTAACCGACTGAGCGAACCGTTCGAGTGACGTCTCGCTATAAAATCCTATACGCTTTGTTCACCTCTCAGGTGTGTCGTGGGTTCGAGTCTCGCATCGTTCATAAAATTTTATTGTTATTCAAATTTTATTTGTGTATTAATCCTAGAAGTGAGGGTTATCACTTAAACACAAACATAACAAATTGTTTAAATGAAAAGAAATCACAAACTTGATATATAATTAATGTAACGGGAAATTAATTAACATCAGATAGTCCGCATATCCGAATATAGATAGATTCTTAATCTTAATGAAGTATTTCTTAATGTAGATACCGCAGATGTTACGAATATTCACCACAGTATCAGCGCGTGCTCTCTCTACATTTTGTTAAGTGGTGTTTGATCTACATAAGCACGCAACACGAGGCGGGGCTATATCGACCAATCAACGCGACTCGTTTACGTGTCGCATTCAAATTTAAATACCTATTGTAACCTCACAAGCTAGTGTCACACATATTTTTAAAACCGTATAATTATAATTGATTTTCACCTTGTACAAACAAAATGTTAGTTTGTGTTACCTTCAATAGAACATTGAAATAACTATTTTCATGGAAAAGAAGGCCAAACGAGCGTACTTAAAATGATGTTAAGTAATCATCGGCGTTCATCATCTCTTGTAACATCAGAGGAATCACAGAAGCGTTGCCGGCTTTATAGAAAAGCATGCCCTTTCTTTGAGAGTACCCATGTCATATCATCCTGGATCACCACTCAAGGAAACTCATTCCATAGTTTGGTCATACGTGGAACCCCAAAAATGCAAGTAAATTCACTAAAGGTCTGTATTCTAGACGACATCTCGATACGTAATACGTGTTACAAGTATAGGTACTTTATCTCTTTTAACCAGTTTTAAAGACAGTGAAAAAACGCACTTGATGCAACACTCTAAGTTAATAATGCAGCAGTGATCACTTACCAGTAGGTGATTCGAAAGCTCGTTTATCTGTCTGTTCCATAAAATGCATATTATGAGTATAATTATAATATCTGTGAATATGTTACGACTTCTAGAAGAATCCGAAAGCTAGTTTGACTTCTAATTCCATTATAAGTAAAAAGATTACATAAGGAAGTAAATAATATTTATTATGTCTGCACTTGTTACCAGTAACGACTTAGGTTTTAAAGTTCGGCAGAGCATTTCTTCACCTGTGTTATTGTGGGTATTCATTCCTTCTTTTTAACTTTCCATTATGTGTCTAATGTAAAAAGCTAAGCAATGTAACTATAAATGAATTTCATCATAATGTATAGTTACCCGCGAACTTTGTACGGGTTCAGGTCTGTCATGGTACTCCGATTTTGTACAAATTAAACGGATGCATTAATTCTACGATTTCTAAACACTTTTTTGTTTAATAAAAGCGGATTGGAAAACTTTAAACTTAAAATTCAACACTATTCAATATTTTTCCAGCAGTTATATTAAATTTTCAAATAAAGGTATAAAATGAACTGTGATCAATTAGTTAGTACCTACGTATAAATTGCATAGTTTCTACCGCCACGTTAAGATCCCTGTCAGGAATTTGATCATAAATGGTTTATTGCACAATGTGCTAAAACTCTAACAACTTAACTAATAACTATACGATAGACCTTTCTACCTTATACTTCCTGTGTTGTTGCCACGGCTATTCTGAATGTATAAACATAACCCTCGTGTTGTGCAAATTTCTTTTCCTCGAATGGCAGTAACAGTGCTTTTGTTTCGGCACAGCGGCAGACCTTTCCTCTGCCTTTCATATTGCCGCTCCACATTTTTATCTTTTTTAAGCAATAAGCTGTAACTATTCGCAAGTTTATTGCAATGTTGTACTAACCAGTTAATTTTATTGTTTTATATTACTTATGCAATCGTTAAAGTACTGTTTGCTTTGATTTTACTGTAACATTTATTGAGAATCAGTTAAACAATGTTATGCTAATGTGGTCGGTCATATTGTGTATGTTTCTTGTTATATATCAAAATAATATTGCGACTTATTATATAGATATAGTATATCCATAACATATTCTTATTATTTATTTGTTTTACTGATGATAGTTATTCAAAAGCATATATTTAGCATAATTTCGTATATCATCTAACTCTTACATAAGTTATACGTCTAGATAGATCCTCTTGCTGCTAGACAACTGATGAAAACAGGCCATGTTTATTACTTTAGTGTGTGTGACAAGCTACGTCTTACACTCGGGATTTGTATGTCACTTTGTGTTAGTGTGCGTGAAACACCGCACTAGGAAGGTCTGTCCACAGCTTGGTTTTACGTGGAAGAAAGTTCATTGAAAACCGCACTGTGGAGGAACGCCAAACATCCAGATGGTGGGGATGATATTCTAATTTGTTGCGGGTCGTGCGAAGGTGGAATACAGTAGCAGGAATCGTGGCAAGTAGGTCTTCGGAACACTCCTCGTGATAGACGTGGAAGTAGACAAACAATGAAGCGACGTTTGTTGCGGGCATTCAAGTAAAAGTGCGTTTATGTGGTCTCTTCGAGAAATTAAATAATATGATAGGCACAAGATGCTTATACGAGCACAAATTATGAATAAGCAATAATTTCGTAACCAGTTATTAAAATCATATGTGGGCGTTAATCTTATCATATTAACAGGCAACATTAATCTACGACAAATGAGAAAAATGTCGAATCACCCGGACCGCCGCGTCTGGGTCATAAATTATATCTGCTTGCTCGAGAAATATCTATAAAATCTAATAGTATCGATCTATAAAACTCATCAAACGGTATTGATGATGGCGTTTGATAAAAAGCTCATAATTGTCACTGGGACTGATTGCCAGTTTCCAGAGAGTTTATTGGAGATTTTATGAGCTCATATTGGTGTCGTATCATCGTAAAATATTTTCAATATGTCTGAGTATCTGTTGATGGCAATAAATACCATTTATATATTTTCGATCGGTGTAAAACTGTTATATTTAAATTATGAAGAGCGCATGCGTGTTTTATTGTCAGGTTTTAATGCTCGAAGCGACAGTATTTGGTTTTTGCAAGTAAATAACTGAACACATTAAAAGCTTACTCGTCACTCATTTAATTTGACTGAGAATAAACAGTATCTATGTAAGGTAAACTTAATCTAAGGACATTTTAGTAGAAAGCATATAAAGTAATATTAATATATCTGGCCACCAATAATATGGGTTTTTACGGTTCAACTGAATTATTAGTTATTGTGGTTGAAACGACATCGTTTTCGTGTCTAATGTCAATTAACCTAAGGTCATTGATCCTTTTAAAAGTATAATCACAAGTAAAAACTTGACACAATTTGACATTTGACAAAAAGACTGCTCTACGTAATTCCTTGAATGAAGCTCTTCCATTAATTTTTCTTATATTCTTGTAATTAAATTTTAGCAAGTTACTCACTTATTTAAAATTGGCTATTTCATGTACTTAATTTTATGACATAAAACGAAAACATTAAATTGCTTATTTGTAACAGATACAGCCCTCCCTTGCGCGCAAAAATCATTATTATACTCGTATTTTGTATAATGAGTGATACACAGCTCCGTCAATAACTAACTGACATTAAAAATCTCGTACATAACTTAAAAATCTGATTGAAGCTCAGCTAGCACTAAGAACTAAATGAATGTGTTCACAATACCCAGGTTTAATGAGTTTCAATCAACACTGCATTGAATCCTTTACTTTCCGATGGAACCGCGTCATATCCGACAGACAATAGATCTATTAAAAACGAAATTGTGATATATCTAAGTGATGCGGGTTTATTGACCAGTCATCGATTTGATTACTGGGTCAGAGATCAAGCCGACATCGACTCGGTGTAATCTACGAGTATGTATCAATGTGGACGTAGAAAGCTCTAGCATTGTCTATTATTTCTAATCCATGGTATTCTCTTTTCAAAGTTTACATTGAGTGTTTTACTATGAATAATGATTTGCACTAAAATACTATTTTATAATTTGCAATGTTTAATATCTGTCAGCTTTGGTTGGAATTAGTTCAATTCATTTATTTTCTATATGAATGTGAATGAATGAAATAAAGAACAAATGTACAAAATTTTTTGCTTAAAATTAACGGTCAGTCAGTTTCTCGAATGTTCTTCTCCTGGGCTCTTGTTTTCTGGCCAATTGATGTATTCAGTTAATTAAATTGATAACGTTTTGGTCATTCAAACGTGCTTAATTTAACTATAACAGAGACTATTTTCGTTTGAGTTTGAATTGTTTAATGCTTTAACTTAACATCGCTTTTCGATCTATGATATATCAATTATTGTACTAAACTTTTCTGTTATGAAGAACGGTTATCGTAAATTCTTCTCCCGGGCTCTTGTTTTCAAATCTTATAGTGTATTCAGTATATGAATTGATATTAAATGAAGAATATAATGACAGTACAAACATGCTTACTTTAAGCCTATTTATTTTTAATTAGTTACATTACATAAGGTCCATGATATATCAATTATTATTGTACTAAACTTTTTTGCTTATAAAGAACGGTCAGTGAGTTTCTCGTTTGTTCCTCTACCGCGCCTTTGCTTTTCAGAACAAATTATATATTCAGTAATTTAATTTAATTCTTGATGTATAGTGATTCATTGGTGTATATTAAGAGAGCAATGTAAAATAATACCGATAGTTATTGGTAAGGTATGGTCATCCTCTGTTTGACTGCACAAGTTTACAGAGTAAATGAGGAAAGTTGTTGGGAAATGTCAACTTATTCGTATATCCCACGGCCAGGTCAGGGATGTATTAAAAGTGGTCAAGTCAAGTACCTAAAGAGAACAAGTATGAATGGTTTGATGCTAGTGGAAGAAGCCAGAGAAATATGTCAAAATCATTTGACAAATGTAATAACCTAAATACATGATCGGATTTGGTACGGCCTGGCCATCGGAGGGTCTGGTGGGCGCTTCGCACGCTAATAACGTTGATGAGTTTTATAGATCAATACTATTAGATAAATTTTGTGCAATGGATAATGCGACATATCATCGAATATGATCCGTTACCAGACTGCGTCCGATGGTTCAGCCGTACCACATACGATCATGTGTTTAGGCTATAAGGCTCGATATAAGTTGGTCGGTATGATAATTACTAATGATTCGACTAGACATTTGCATATTACATTATCTGTACATATCTTTCATAAAAGTAAATGATACTTAATAATCTATATATGTATCCAAAAACGTACCCATGCAGCAGATGTTATAAGATGTAATAAGTATTATTATGAATACTATAATATATCCTTTTTTGATATTCATTCGCAGAGTCATTCAACAAATCACTCACGTTCGATTCATTCATATCTTTATGTGAATTCATTCATTCAAATGTAGAAATTCGGAATGCTGCGTCATTTCGTGACCTGCGTCTCATTTCATATGCAAATTTCTTTATTATGTGAAATTAAGTCTTATTATTATTGATGTAAAGTCCACAATATGAGGATAGCATAAAGGTAATTTGTGTAAAGATTCGTACGAGGGTTGATCCGAATCGTTTTACGCAACTGTTGAAATATTTAGTCATATCAATTTGTCACGGGCTGTCAGAAAATTTGCTTGTCATAGTGACGTGTCACGCGCGACCCGGGGGACAAATATATCGATTACGCAATTAATCATATTATCAATATTCGATAAAGGTATACTTTATAAGATCAAAGGCCAGCCCTTTCTGGATGTCAAACATTTGAATGAGTAATTGTTATATTTTAAAGGTGCCCACGATAAATTTGGGTTATAAATGATATCCAAAATAAAATAAATGGACTAAGAATTTTGTTGCACATTTTTAGTTGCTTCGGTTTTTACCTGTGAAAGTTAAAAACTTAGTAAATTTACAAAGTATAAGTACTATGCCTAAGATTGCCAACCGTACTCTTAAAAAGAGTATTGTACTCTATATAATGTAGGCGTACTCTATTATCTATGACTACACCAGTGCCAGTCACCAGTTAGAGGCTCCTTTGCACAGGATGCCGGCTAGATTATGGGTGGAAGCATTACTGTGTAGCGGTCGCAAGGGCGCCGTAGCTAGTGAAATAACTGGGCAAATGAGACTTAACGTCTTATGTCTGAAGGTGACGAGCGTAGTTGTAGCGCCATTCAGAATTTTTGGGGTTCTTCAAGAATACTGAACGGCACTTCATTTTTATGGGCAGGGCGTATTAATTATCATCAGCTGAACGTCCTGCTCGTTATATCCTTTATTTTCATAATAAAAAAAATGTCATGTTATATATTATGCAAACCCATTATCATAACCAAAACAGTGGACTATTTACTGTTAATATGTTAACAAAAATTCGTTTTGAAAATATAAATGATACTCTTTTTTGAAAGGTCGAACTTTTTATTTACCTCCTTTTAAATCAGATATACTCTGTTTCTCTGAGAAAAGACGGCAACCCTAACTATGCCATAAACTTGGAACAAAACAAAAAAGTACAGTGTAATGAATCCATAATAACAATAAATAAATCATATTATTAGCAAAAAGCTTGTGTCTAATATGGCTATGAACACAGAGTAGCAGAGCATGTCAAATTAACACCTATCAAAATGATATCAAGAGGTCACTACAGCGGACAGCAAAGGAGGTGTTGTTAATACGATGTATATGGCGTATTAAATAATTCACAAAATTATATTATGCTTCTAGTATGCCATGGGATAATATTTAAATAATAGCCCTGTTGTTATTAAAATTTTTATTTAGTTATAAAAAAAAAACATTTTACATAATTTAAATAAAAAATATACGTGTAAGTAGTTTCGCAGTTAGTGCAGTAACGCTTATATATAGATTAATTAAAGTTATATTTTGATGATACGCAAATGTTATTTCAAATTATTTAATTTAAAAATAAAATTGTGCTGTACTGGAAATATAGAAATAAGTTAGTAAATAAAAAAATCTATATTTTTTCTCTCACAATCAAACAGTATATTGTTGATCTACAAATTTATAATTATTAATATTGAGACATGATTTGGCTTGTGAGAGAGCAGTGCTTTAAAAAAGTTATGATAAATAAAGTAAACGAACTCTTATTGAATTGCATTCATTCAGGAAATAAATGTATTTTTGAACCTATGCCCGAGTTGTCTATAAATTAAAAAGTATAAAATATAGTCTATGGCGCTCAAGTTCCCGCCATTAGACATTAGACGCGCTCACTTACGATACTCGCTGTTATTTTGTGAGAACCAAGAGAAGCTTTTATTCCTAGTGTTATGCTCGAAACGGTCTTTAAATATAAATTACAGTATTGTAAATGTTAGTTATCGATATTAGTTACGATACATATAATGTGCATTTCTTTTGTACCTACATGAAAGTTAAAGAGATGAATGAATAACATAACTACAACTTTTGTCACGGCCATGTAGCATAATTTATATAAATGACATGTAGCTACTTTTCCAATAAGATGCAGTTTCGTTTTTTTTAAAATGAGACCCATATAGCCTAGTGGTTTGTGATCCTGCGTACTAGGTCCCGGATTCGGATGGATGCTTGTTTCCGAGTCGTGGATGTTTAAAAGTGTGTCAAATGTCAATATTATTATTTAAAAAAAAGTAATGACGAGATCAACAACGCCTGATGGTGAATGATACGCCCTGTCTTTTACATTACAGTACTGCTTAAGATTCTAGAATATTTACCTACGTAAATATAAAACTTTTACTGTCTAGTATTTTTAATTTTAATAATAAATGAGAAATAGGCTTGAGTAATAAGATGTAAAGTCTTAATAGCCTTGCAATTTCACTAGTTAACATAAATAGTGCTAACACATTGCTGCTTGACAGCATAAAAAGGCGCCGCTGTCCTATTTAGGATTTAGGATTAGGAATTTACTGGTAGTTTAAATTCTCTTATCGAATTTTTTAAAACGTCTATGAATGCAAAAATGTCAGTTATCTAAACTAGTTTCTGAAGTGACTAAGTACTAAAAATGTTTTGGGGTTTTCTGTTACTAAATCTCAGTAACAGAATAGAGTCTAGAATTGAGCCCCCATTTTATGGGGATATATAAGGTAACCCTCGAAACGTGAGTGTCATACACCTCTCTCTATCCCTTCTGGGATATACTGGCGCAAATGTGTCGCGCGGAAAAAGTATTTTGCCATTCATTATCACAATTCACAATAACATTTTTTTTTTAAATATTATAGGTTGTGGTCTACTATGGGACATCTTTCAGACGATTCTAAATCTTGTTTGTGAGTAGGGTCATGGACAATCACAAAGGAAGAAGTTTAGCAATGTAGAATATATTCTAATATGTTTTGTATTCAATAATGTTGCGTGCAAGGTCTGTAAACAGAGCACGTATGGTATTTTGTAAATAAATGTGCTAACGAATTTCAATTCTCACTTACGCCAAAAATTTGGCACACTTTTTAACTTTAGCCACCTAACATATAAACTATAACCGTAAACTATAACACTATAACCCGTAAACCCATAATTACGGACGAACGTCTTCAAATACCACATAAGGTACACATATAAATCCCATAGACATTCAAAATACTAGCTAATAGACAAACAAAGCGTACGAAAGAGAAGCACATCTCTAACAGAGATGCAACAACATAGAAAAGGAAAGCGAATACATAGTTACCGTCACCTATTTTGACTGACAAGTCGTAAATAGTCAGCCACGCTTGGAATTTAGCTCGTTAGTATTTTGAGTATTAAACTAAACATTATCTGTCACAACGTCTATACACTCTTATATTCATCATTAAGTCTATGATAAATCTGCAGTAGCGATTATTACATGGCCAATTCTTCATATTTTTTTTATTCACTAAAACACAAAAGTGAATACGTATAAAAGTCGGGTTATCTTATTTTATTCTTAGAAATTAGAGCAATATTAACTTTCTGTGCAGTAGTAATTTCACATTAATGAATTTCATCGTGACTTCTAATAGCATTCACCCTGGTGTTTTCATTGAAATAGAATTAAAATATTAACCATTATTTACCATACGGAGTGCAAATAACATAACATTTTTTTTAATGAAAATAAGAGATTTTAATGAAAATGAGAGCAGGACGTTCAGCTGATGATAATTGATACGCCAAGCCCATTGCAATGCAGTGCCGCTCAGGACTCTGGAAAAACCCAAAAATTCTGAGCGGCACTACAATTGCACTCGTCCACTGAGACATAACAATTGCCCAGTAATTTCACTAGCTACGGCACCCTTCAGACCGAAAGAAAGGAGCCTCCCACTGGTAATATGTAATGGTAATAATGGTACATATTGCAACAACACTTAGTAAACGTAATGAGTTAGAGAGAGTACATCCGTTTTTTTCAGGGGATTTTCAATGGGGAGAAAACTAGATAAGAAACTCACAGACCATCTTTTAAATCTTATAATAACATAAAATTGCTTGGTATGTTTTAGATTCCTGAAGTATATTAGAGTTAAATGACAGTATATCACAATCCGATACGCACTTGTCCACAAGAGAGTGTAAACACGAGAGCATTATTAATATAAAGGTGACCCAATGATAGGATAATGACGGACGAGCATTAGGAACGGTACAGTTGACTGGTACTCGAGCACCGCGATCGTGGGCTTCGGTGATGGTCGTGTGAATCACCCTGCTCTGTCATTTGCGGCACCCGTCATTACCTGGACTGTGGGAATCTATCACTTCCGACACCATATCTCTTTAGTTTTGGAACACTTTATACTAAGCTGTTGTTGATATTAAAATAATGTAATCGTTAAACAATGAAACATTATAATTAGTATAAAATATAATTTTTTTTTTGGAATTACCATTTTTGACTAAAAGTTTATTCTGAGCAGCGGGTGAGGTGCGTGCAGGGAGTAATTTTAGCGTAGAAATGTGTGTGAACCCTTTTGGTTTGTTCTAAAGTGTAAATTCTTATTGGAATGTAACTTCAAAACGCATATTGCACAGGTTTAAGGCGAAGAGTAAGCAGAAAACACGCAAACATGGTGTTTTTAGACAAGTTTTCTGGTGAAAGTATAGCATTTCGAGCTTTGAACACTACTTAATCCTGTGACACATATCCTTAAGTCTTATTTGTAGGTTGCTAATGCTTGCTGTTGGTTATAGTTAACACTGCCGAGGCCTTTTGAACTACCACTTTTCTTTGAAGTTAAACAAGTTTTTTGGCATGGCGTGACGCATTTTTTTGGTACTTCTCTCAGAAAAGTTATTCTTATAGCTTGTACTTTTTTGTGTAGGTTCTTTTATTCAGATTAGTAGTGAATAACGAGGATTGTAAGCATATAAACTGTTTTCCACCCAAGAATTTTGAAAATATTGGCTTTGTTACATAGATGGCGGGCAGACAGCCGTGAACTCATATCGCTCAAGGTCGCTGGCATTTAGTGTCGCCTTAAGGCGAAATACTAAATACTCTTGCTTGATGAACTTCATACTTCATTGAAATGGTGTGGTCTTTGAGTAACGCGAATATGTTTATTATATTTAAATAAAACACTTTTAAAGGATGAAAACGCGTGTAATAATTGTAGCTGTGTTTTTACAGTAGATTTTTGCGTCAAAGTTAAATTTTTATGATTATTTAAGTTAACCCGACGTTTTAAGACCTTTCCAGATCTCGTTTTCAGGGGGAATGCAGATAAAATAAGCTGAGATAGTATTTGTCATAGTTGTCATTATTAAGCTTAGCGCCATTTATTGCCTCGGAGGTGGTATTTGCTGTAGAGAGACGGTTATGGCAAAATTTTACGCAAAAATCTAATGTAAAAACACAGTTATAATTACACGCGTTTCAATCCTTTAAATGTTTTTAATTATTAAATAACTGAATTGCTCGCAACAACATATTCACCTCTATTAAACTATTTTTTTTCTTTTAGGATTTGATTAATTATTTCATGTTAAAGCTTGATGCAAAAACAATTATCAGCATTCACAACTCAATTTAACGCCATGAACACAATTCATCTTTTTCTTTTATTTTCGGTCAAAATTGACAAACCAGGTCATCGGCCTTGCGAACAAAATGTGCATAATCGCTCGCCTCGATGCATTCGATTCGAATCATAGTGTATTCGAGCATATAACTCGATCTCACATATCGATTCCCTTACTCGTACATTTAATTAATTTGTCAGTTGCATTCACGATTTTTGGCACTACGAACAATTGTTACCACTCGAATTTGAACTCTCTGTGCTTTGGATTAGAGTTTCAATTTGCTGTTTATAATAATTATTACTGGAAACCAACAAACAAGCTCTGTTTCAACCAAACCGCAGGGAATGTCATTTGGTTAAAGTTTATCTTGAGTAAAATCTAGACATGCAATTATCATATGAATTACTTTGAGTTTCGTTGACGTGCAGATTGAATGCTTTTTGTTTTTAATTCGCGGCTAATTATTACTGGAGGTGTGAATTTCGTTAATCAGGTACATGACTTGACATGACAACGAGTTTTTATTTAATTAAAACTATTCTGGACGTGTTCACTCAGATTTTGATTGTGAAGTGTGAATTTAATGGATGCAGTTAAAATGATTATTAGCTGCGCCATCTTATAATAAAGTGTCTACTTTAGACTTTCCAAAAAAAGACCTTCTTTAACCCATTTTTGCGTCATTTACCATCATGTTCTTGTTATAATCTCAGGCTGTATCAAAAATTACATTTTAAATATATAATTTATCACCTTATTATTTACATACTTGAAAGAGGTAAGCGTGTAACTTAAGTTATCAATAATCTACCATAATAAATACTTTACGAATAATTTTAATCCAATTTGACGCAAACTTAGTGATCACATCATTAACCACAAAAAATAATACAATAAACTTATTTTTTTTTATGATAGTAAGGGACGAGACGAGCATGGCTTTGATGGTTATTGATACGCCCATTACATTGCAGTGCCGCACGGAAATCTCGTAAAACCCGAAAAGAGCGGCACTACAATTGCGCTCGTCCCCTTGAGATATAAGATCTTAAGTCTCATTTGCTCCGTAATTTTACTAGCGCCCTTCAGACCGAAACACAGTAATGTAACATACACATTACTGCTTCACGGCAGAAATAGGCGCCGTTGTGGTAATATACGTAGATAATATATAAAATGTGGCGTTGTATTTACAGTTGCGTTAGTTGTACTTTGTTCTATTAATATATAAATGTACTGAACACTTGTATCAATGATAGTACATAAAAAAGCATTATAGCTACATTAACACTTAAAAAATAGTCTGAAATATTTAAAAGCAACCTTACATTTATACTTCAGCATATCATTTTCATGTCAAATAAAATTGCTTCAATAAAATTGTTGAAATACGCTCGAAGCCGCACGCTCCACCATATCGATATCGCGAGGGAGCTCGTCACAAAAAAGGTTATCATAAAAACGACAAATCATTACACAGTCGGTACAAGGCGTGTATCGTGTTCGGTCTAATTTAGAGCGGGCTGATTAGCGGAGCGATAAGCGCAGCGGGTCGGCATCACGCTGCGTGATTTACTCGAAGCGAAGCCATCCGACGACAGTCGAGATGTTTCCGATTAGCGACTTGTGATCGAGTGCGTGCTGTAAACTGTTTTATGTGAGAAGCTTGAAAAATTGCTGGTCAGAGGTTAATAATTCCTTATTTGTCAACTAAACATAGTTGCAATTTTGAAATGTATATGTTAATATTATATGATTGCGTAAATTGTCTTATCCAAAAAGCCGTAATAAATAAATGACAAAACATTAAGACATCGAATAATTCAATTAATATCTTGACTAATTCAAGGTTTGTATAATAAGATTAATTATTAATCGTGATTTTATTTCAATGTTTATTTTATTTTAAGGCCTGACAAGCTTCTTTCAATATTTACTGAAGTATGTAAATTTATTAAAATAGCAACCTCTATGTTATTTGACCAAAATAATAATAACCTGTTGGTATTAAAACGCGCATCTAGGAGCCACTAAACAAAACATACCTAATTGAAAAATCTCTTGTATGAAATAAAACGCATAAAAATCATTAATAATTTATTAAAATTATTTATTCACTTAAAATTTTGCAACTAAATAAATTCTGTTACAATATAAGTAAAAAAGGTTTGCAGGGTGTGCAAAGAAGTCTACCTGGTATAAAAAAATACTTTGAATAAAACATTAATTATCCTACGCATGTGAAATACAAATTTTAAATAAAATTATTGTCTGCAAACTAACAAACATTAAAACTTTCCTAATGTGCTATTATTGTAATTGTACAGTAGGAAAATTCTAACGTAGATGTATCCTACATACAAGATTTGTGTTTGAGGAGTCATAAAAGTCACAGCTACTAGCGCTCCGTTCCTATAAAAAGAGTATATTATCTAGTTTATGGTACATTTACAGAAACTTATTTCCTTTTGTCTACGTTTACTGTTACAATAAGTTTACATAGTTATGATGTACCTACACACACTTGAGTAATTCTTATTCATATTTGTTGGTCAGGTCACTGTACTTTCGAACAACCAGCTAAAGCCTATAAAAAACAGATAATTATAGATATGATTATAAAGAAAAAATGATTATAAAAAAAAAGAAAATATAAATAAATTATATTATAGTGTAGAAGTCAAATTTGTGTTTTCACATTGTTACGATATCTTAAATTTCGTGGGATAAGCGAACAAATATTATATATTCTAAATAGAAATCAAATAACGGTGTTTTTTTTATATAAGAAAGGGCAAACAGCAGTGGCTCAATCTCTCTAACGGCCTATGGACAGCGTCAACACCAGGGGATAGGAGATGCGTTGCCGGCCTTTAATTTGGGAATATGCTCTAGGCTCAAAGGTCACTAAGTTTAACTAAAGCCTACATACTACAACCGGTAATTGACTCCACAAAGTGGCTGTGTGAGGCAAGAAATTCCTCACAAAACACGAAGTTATAGACTTTTTTTTTAATTTATTGGGAAAACAGCCTATACTATAACATGATATAGTACAATTACATAATTAAATATTATTAATTAACTATAATATTATATTTACAAGCTGATCGAGAGCTAAACATATTACATATTAGGATATTAACCTAAATTTGTATCAAGTAACATTCGTCAATGCTGAATCAAGGTTATCCAAGGCCAACTTTTTGAAAGCTGTATGTCTGATGCAAAATAAATCAATCTGGTTAAAAATATTGTAGTAGGTATCAGCCAGAAGCCGCATAGGCGAGAATAAGTAATACGGACGATTGGTTCGCATATGCGACCTGAGTGATCCTATAAAGAAAATATAGTTGTTTTTGTAATTTATTGATATAAAGATATGACAACGTCACTATTGACGTTGTCATATCTGATATATCGACTACGGCAAGTATCATACAAAAACAGCTTTATATTCAGATAATAACTATAATATTATAGCTAAAAATAAAACAACCAATTTTTTTAAGTACTTCACAGTTATTAGTTAACTTCCCCAAATAACCATTAAATCTACAACAAATGTTAATTTTAATTGAAATAAAAATAATGTAAAAAAAATAATCTTGTTCTCTACAATCAATAAGAAAACATGAACAGTAGCAGTTTTATTATGATCATCTAATAACATGCGCCGTGGTCCTCGAAATTAACAACAGTCTGTGATTGGAAAATGCTGATCTCGTCACGGCATATTAACAGTGAATTGGGTTTGTGTGGCACTCGCAATACACTTCGAGCATCGACGAGCAATCGATAACAAACATATTGCTGCGAACTCTACACTGTTTCTAATCTCCTGGTAATTTTTCATTTCATTTCAATTTTAGTTATACATAATTACAATTACTTTTTCTGAAATCTTTTTTATAAGTAATTGAGGGACGAGACGGTATTTGATACGCCCTGCCCATTACAATGCAGTGCCGCTTAGGATTCTTGAAAAACACAAAAATTCTGAGCGGCAATACAATAGCTCTCTTCACCTCGAGACATAAGATGTTGAGTCTCATTTGCCCAGTAATTTCACTAGCTACGGCGCCTCTCAGACTGAAATACAATAATGCTTACACATTACTGCTTCACGGCAGAAAAAGGCGCCATTGTGGTACTCATAATCTTGCCGGCATCCTGTGCAAAGGAGCCTTCTACTGGTAAAGTTACATATTTATTAATTAAGACAAAATTGTATATATTCAAACAAACTAAAATATAATCTTACTACTGAATAAATAACTAAACCGCAATATATTAAAAATAGTAAACTGCATTGCGGTTGCCTTTGAATTGCTTATTCTTTACCATTTCTTGCCAGATCACGCGTCACCTGTCAAAATTATAAGTCACCCACGTTATGACCCAAAATAGAAGAAATATGTATCCATCACCTTGTGATGCATATTTAATATTGTTTTTTTGTTAGTTAGATTTTTATGTTATAACAGATAGTGGCTTCCTATCTTAATTTATTTTTATACATTGTTAAGTATTCAGTTAACTCGCCCTGACGGGGAAGGCAGATAGGAGAAAACACCAACCGTCTTACAAACTTCTCTATCTTCTTTCAAACACTTCAGTATCTATATTAACGCTAGGCAAGGTATTGTAGAGCTATAGATGACCTCATACTATGCAATTTGCTTTACTATTGTCAAATTAATAAAAATAATAGAAGCCTAGGTTTTCCTTTCTTGGCAGCGTACATTTTCATTCATGATCATTTTTGATAATTTTTCATATGTTCGTACTGACTAAACAATTTATTTTACAATGAGAAAAATCATACAAAATGATACATCACCGGTAAACATATAATATTAAAAATTTCAAAACACCACAATCTCGCGTAATAAATGACGTGACGTCAACTTCCTAAGGATACACTTAACCACCAATCAGAAGTATCGTTTGCAATCTGACGCAGACGTCAATATGACAAGAATCCTGTAACAACGCACGGGGTTACTTTTTTGAGACTAAAGACACGAAGGGGTGTATAAAGTATTTTTGTCTCTTCTTAGTTCTGACAAAACACATTTGATAATAGATTATGTATTAAGACACCGTCTGAACCTATGGAAACTGCACGTTTTCAACTTGACATCCTTGTCAAAGCGCGATCACGATTATTTAACTAAAAAATGTGTTTACTTATGTATAGACACAAGAAGTTATACTTTGGCGTAAAAAAACAAAAATCCTTTAATAAATTCATTTCTCGTAATGTTTTCGTACAAAGAACTAATATCTGGACGACCGAGCCTTGCTCGGGTTTTTATGAAGTTACAAAAAAAAACTAATAGGACATCTGGATTCGAACCGGGGTCTTCTGTTTTCCGGATCACCCAATGTCCCATCTGAACTATTATAGTATTGTATATGGTGGCGAAATCTACCATTGTATTCTAATGTTATTGTAGCAGTTTCTCATTAAAACACGGATAAAACTACATTTTTTAAAATTGAAACCTAGCTTGATCAATTTCTGGCCCCCGAAACTACCTGTATACTAAATTTCATTAAAATCGTTGGAGCCGTTTCCGAGATTCAGATTATATATATATATATATATATATATATATACAAGAATAGCTCGCTTAAAGATATAAGATAATGTAATAAAAATGTCAAGTACAGCCAATGAAAATGTTACTATACCGCAATTTTGTTAATTTTGTATGAATACAAATGGTCTATTTGAACTAACGTCAGGGTGTCGAAATTCAGTTTTGATGTGCGCGCGCTTCGTAAAAATTCACTTTGAGAATATTTTCCTAACGCGGCAAAAAAAAGTAAAACCAATCATTTTAGTGTTATAATCTGATTAAAACCATCCCTAAATTTATATGACGACAGAAAAATCACATAAATTAAAATTTTTATTAACTATTTTGTATTGTGTTTCAGATGAACCAAAAGTGCAAAGTATGCGGGGAGCCGGCGGCAGGTTTTCACTTCGGCGCGTTCACCTGCGAAGGCTGTAAGGTAAATATCATCACCACACTTCCATATAACGATCACAAATTACTTAAAGGCCAGCTACACTCCTGTGATTCCTCTGGTGTTGCAAAAGAATGTGAGTGGCGGTGTTCACTTACCACGAGGTACGCTCGCGCTCCGTACGCTCGTTTGCCCTCCTATTCCATAATAAAAAAAAAATTGAAAAACATGATCACAATATGAAGCGTTTCCACTATCGGCTTTCATAACTACCCTCTTTAATTACATTACATTTTCTTAGAATTATAATTGCCCGGGTTCAGTAAGGGTGGTATGTACTTGAAAAGTCAAGATAGATAAAAAAATACAAAATGTCTACTTGTCCTTGATGTAGGCTGAGATCTATAGAGCGTACTTAGACTTTGCTCAGACTTTACTGACGCACAACTTAACTGATGCTAAGCTTAGCATAATGTTCAATTTCTTTTTTAAAGTCATTTGACAGCTGAAAGTATTTCCTTAAGTTTTATTAATAAATTTAATTAATTTTATCACACTCAGCTAAGTTTTACTTAAGTAAACTCTGAGCCTTTTTGTTTCAAAAAGTGTATTATTTTTCCAACTTTACTAATTAATCGTTAAATATAGTACTATAATATATTTTTCAAAATATATCTTACAGTTGTGCTTATGTATATATTTATACCAGTGGGAGGCTTTTTTGCACACGATACCTGGTACCGCCACCTGATAGGTAGGTACCACAAGTGACACCTGTCATATGGGTGCAAGCATTATTGTGTTTTAGTTTAAAGGGCGCCGTAGCTAGTGAACTTACTGAGCCAATAAGGCTATACAATATGTATATGTATCTTATTCGTGAATAGTGAGACATTCGGAATTTACTGTTCAAGAATTGAGTAGCGATGAATATCATTTTCCATCTTGCTCGTCTCTTCTTTTTCCCATAACAAGAATATTTTAACAATACAAAAATATTGATAAAAATATAACCCTACATAACCTTTAATATAAACGGTACATTACAATACATATTAATTTATACAACTAATAGGAAATCTAGCTTAATCAAATGTCTTTTCAGAAATCAAGCCAAATAGACAAGAATATAATTGATTCCAATAGATTGGATAATTATATAAATAGAAACTTAATTAAATTTAGGTAATTGTATCAAGGTCAATTGATTATGAATCATTGCTAAATCTGTTTAATGGGTTACGTTCATTACCTCAAAATGTAACGAGGATATCTTCTATGAAAAAATATTATTAATAATTATAAAATAAACAAAAACTTATCGCCTTTTCTGAATTGTTACTGTCTGGAACTGAGGTATCGATACGATTATTACCGTATTATAGTCACTTGTATAATTATGGTAGTTGATGACATGAATCCAATCACAACAAGATTCTAGGCTTTGTTCTATCTTACAAGTGGGAAGATGCCGGCTTGATTATGGGTACCACATCGGCGCCTTTTTATGCCGTGAAGCAGTAATGTGTAAACATTATTGAGTTTCGGTTTGAAAGTGCCGTAGCTAGTGGAATTACTTGGCAAATGAGACTTAACATCTTATGTAACAAGGTGACAAGCGCATTTGTAGTGCCGCTCAGAATTTTTGGTGTTTTCAATAATCCAGAGCGGAACTGCTTTGTAATGGGCAGAGCGTATCAATTACCATTAGCTAAACGTCCTGCTGTCCTAATTCTTATGTCATTAAAAATAAATCTGTATTCCATTTTCCTTCGCAACTAATATCGCGTAATCCGTATTTGCTAATAACATTGTATAAAAACAAAACAATTGCAATGTTCGATTTGATTTCCGCTCGATAATTGTTTTAATCGTTCCGATTCGGATTCAAAACCGATTCATCCTGTCGTCACTTCTAAGTCTACATGCAAATATAGATCATGTTGTTATAAAATAACTTAGAATAGCAAATATAATCGTTTGTAGTGAAATGTCCGGGAGATATACGTGGATAAATATAACACGCAATATATCCGTTATAGTTTTTTCTGCTCCGTAATAATGTGTATTAGTAGATTTCTCGCCGCTTGGTTTTACGTCACTAGTTTTAGTAGGTCAGTTTTAGTTCATGCAAATTTTTAAACATAAAAATATTCTTTGGCTAAGATCTGAGGCTTTCTTTGTTGAGATATTTATTGATAAAACGCGTACTTGACTTTTCCATTGGACTGTCTTACTTAAGCTCAGCATAATTTTAAATGACTAGCTGTCAAATGACTACAAACGAAATGAACCTTTCTGCTTAGCTTAGACCCAGCTAAGCACTATAGTGCGTACTTAGACTTTGCTCAGATCTCAGCCTAGGCTAATTTAAGAAAAAAACGTACACAATTGCTAAAACGGTGATAAAAATTTTGTCGTCTTGTGTAAGTAAAGCTTCAATCAATGGAATTATACTTATTATTTATTTTATTTTGTATTAAGGATATTTGTCCAAATGACAACCTGTATAGCCGAGTGGTTAGCGAACCTACCTACTAAGCTAGAGGTCCCGGGTTCGAATCCCGGTAGGTGCAAGCATTTATATGATGAATATAGATGTTTGTTTCCGAGTCATGGATGTTTAAATTTATGTATGTATGTTTATATGAATATATGTATGTTTAAGTAAGTATATTTTATTAAATATACCATTGTCTTGTAATCCATAACACAGGCTATATATGCTTAACTTGGGGCAAGATATTTTGTGTAAAAAGTGTGTCAATATTATTATTATGAAATGCTTTTATCATAATCATTAGAGGACTCGCTCAATCTTATAATATAATATTAAAAATGACTAATGAATGAATAAATAAAATTAAATATGTGACCTGTAACAGTGCCATAACAAATAAAATTATGTAAAATGCATTCATAAATTATTCATCCAATCAAAAACTATTTGTTAATTATTATAAAATGCATTATGAATATTCTTTTACGTTTCAATTATATAACACTCTTATATAGTCTCTTGCTGTTAGACAACAGATAAAAACAGGCCAGGTTTAATAATTTAGTGTGCGTTATAGGCTACGTCTTTGTTTGACACTTTGTGTAAGTGTGCGTGTTATGCTCCAAATAGAGGTTAACTCTAATCTTATTTTTTTTCATTGTTGTCATAGTCTATATTATCTAAACGTATAAATAAATGTTCGAAGATATAATACATATATTAAAATATATTTATTTAATCAAAACAAATCTTATAACTGTATTTACAATACTACGACTACATACAATTAAAACTATCATTACGTGGAAGCGTACCAAGAATACTGGCAGCATTACCGCGTTGGATAGCAAGGCTGATCCGTTGACCGAAATAGCTGCCAGCGCTTGGGTTTCCAGTAGCCTTATTGAGGCGCGAAGATAGTATTTTGAACATTCTCCGCGCCTCTGGGCCCCACGGGCCAAGTGTCTCGACACCAAACGGCACAAAGATGTATGACTCACTGAGACCAACATATTTGCGACGCTTGCTGTCTTCGGCAGTCGAAGCAGCAGCTCCAGCACCAACTGACGTAACTTGGACATGAGAAGGAGCCAGAGTGTCGACGCAAGTAGCGTCCCACACCAGCGCCCTGCCCCGTGCCCAAGCCACCAGCGTCATTCCATCAGGAAACATACATATGTACAATTATACTTTGCCAATAAATTTAATGAATAAATAAATTTGAGTTTTTTGAAGAGAAGGTAATAATATAAGGTTTTAAAAGGTCGGCAACGCCCCTGTGCTACCTATGGTGTTACAACAGCGAATGAGCCGGGATGACCACATACCATCAGTTGACCCTTTATCATCAGATGACCCTATGTCATCCTCTTCCGTAAAAAACTTGATCATTGTATATTTCTTTGTAATGGATAAACACAGGAACTAACAGATTTTTAAAAATCTTTCACCTATAGATAAATTACTAGTGAATAATATGAGATTTATTTTCTTTCAAAAAAAGTTAATGTTCGCAGTGAAGATTTAAGAATAAAACCCAATATATAAACAATATACAAAATCATTATTAATGATACGTGAAATAGTAGGCTTATTTATTTTGATATTATTTATAAATTATAATAATATTAGCTGACCCGGCAAACGATGTTTTGTCATATAAATAAAGTTGCTTGACTGAAATATAATTATTGCGAATATATAGGTATTTCAAAGTCAAAAACATATAAGTCTCGGATAAGTAATCACCTACCTACATATCATATTATACTAAATGAAAAGGGGTGCACTTAGGGGTAGATATATATATTGGTTTTATGGTAAAAGTATTTATTTACTTAAGATACTAAATTAATCTATGACACTTGGTAAATAACTATAGCTAATGGTTCTATTTGTAAGTACGCGGATCTCTACTATTAATTGGTTAAAATGGTTACTCGGACCAGTCCTGTAATGGTTATAGACAAATGGTTAATGGTAACTAGGACCGGCCCGATCAATGGTCACCCGCGTACTGCCTTACTAAAGGCAACACCTGGTTTTCTTACAATTAATTTTATCTACTAAGCAATATTTGTAATATAATGCTGTTCGATGGATTTACTTCGAACACTAAAACCATCTCTGAAACACGCTGCATCTTATGGTAATAGTATTTTACCAGTTAGTTTTCGCAGTGTAACCGAACAAAAAAAATCAGCTCTCCATTTATTCGTAAGGCTTATTTATGGTTTCTGCGGTCAATATAGATCACTCGTTTAAGTACCAAGGCAACATAAGTCGCAACAAGTGGAACAGAACAACAATGGGTTTGCGTAAAGTGCGGTAATGTCGTCTGTTAGGACTTAGAAATCCGACAGAGCTGTTACGTCCTGTATATTGACAGATGTTACGAAAACTCTTGCTTAAAATTAATGAAAACGCTTGCTTATTAAATTAATTCTATGATAGTTGATAATGTACTAATCAGACGCACTACGAAATTGTATACTTTTTTATGTCAGTCATCAACGGATGAATGTGGGGCTCGCTGGATCGCAGGTAACGTTACGATCATCATTTTAGAGCAATGGGAATGAATGAATGTTTTTCTGTTTTAATTTTACTACCACTACGGATAAGTTGAGCTTTGATGAAAAAGGTGGCAAGAAACTCATTGCCGCCATTTCAGTATTTTATATTATTTATATCTCACGAAGATTCACCAACTGAGGCCAAATCATGCAACCACTTACGACCCTATTTGAAGGAAACCACTCAATTAGCAAGGTATTGAAGCTAAGTTCCTGTTCAAAAGCCAGCAAATCATATCTTGACTGATTATTCTGGATGTCCATGGGCTGCTCGTTTTCACTTTACATCAAGTGAGACCGTTTTGCTCCCTCTAGTATTATAAAAAAAAAATACTTACATCTAAATATAGCTAGGTTGGAAGCCAGAAACATTTGCCTGTTAGGCACGTATAACTCCACTTGACCGTACGCAATTAATATCGTTCGGTTCAATCATCAAAATTCGTAGATATTTTTAAATGTTCCTTGACATATGAGCTTAGTACTTAAGAAGCAAATTAAGAAGCCAACAGCTATCAATTATATTAGATACTAGTTTTTTTTTGGGAACCCAGAGGCGCATAGAATGTTCAAAATACTATCTTCGCGCCTCAATAAGGCTACTGGAAACTAGTTATAAGATTTGTTTTGTTTGAATATATTATCTAGTTTGAGCGTATTATAATAATCTAATTATTGTAGTCAGTAGTAGTAGAAAATCATGAATAACAAAAAAATTGTTATCATTGCAGCTTTATCGAGATTTTCTTGTTCCCTTTCCCTTAAAAAGGTCATAGAATTGCACATTCTACTTTCCTCAAACTCAAAATTTATACCATATACGCCTAAGTCAAATCCTTGGTCCATTGTATGATGCTGAATCTATCTGTCAAAAATATATCTGTATAAGTGTAAAAAATCACTTCTTTGACTTGTATTAGTGGAAGTTGGCAGTTGATGCAAATAACAGGAAGGTTGGTCATGGTGTTTGCTTCCAGTTGAGAAACCAATAGAGCGCTCATTTGCCGTGAAATGAGGGTACTTGTGACATTGCTTAAAACAACATCAAGTATCATTACTACTAAAACAACAAATATATCATTGGGTGAATTGTACTAATGATATAAATATGATAAAAACTGTAATATTTTCAACGATATATTTATCATATATTTTGAATAAAATTTGAAGTGTCAGAACATTCGAATGAAAAATATCTTTTGAAGAAATTAGCATGTATATACCAACTGAGTTAATATTAAAATAAACCTCTAAGCATTAGTTTAACTATTAATCCTTTGACATCTAAGACTAGAACAATATAAAATCCGGTAGCAAGAAGAGAAAAATAAAATTAATAAGATGAAACAATAAAATAAGGCAATGAATACAAAAGTAGCTTCGATTGGTTATTATTACTCGCCGCGATGGCAATCGTCCTGATGGAATGACCCTTGTGACTTGGACACTTCGTAAAAGGTTGAGCTTTAATGAGAAGAAGTGGCAAGAAACTCATTGCCATTAACAAACGAGCAAGAATAATAACAGACATACTTACACAAAAATTTTCTTACCGCATATTATTTAAGTATACATTTTACAGGTAACTATAGCCTGTAACTATATATATATATATATATATATATATATTATATTTACATACTTAAAACATACATAAAAACATGAATGACTCGAAAATAAATAATAATATTATAATCGTAGAAAAAAAACCGGTTTCTTTAGCTGAGAGGTTAATGGTACATTCTTACTACTAGGCCACGGGGTTGTCTCAAAAAATACCAATATAATCAATACCTACCAAATTATACATAGGCGGTATATATCCTTATTACATAAGTATATATAGAATTGCTAATCGCTAAGTTTAGCGAGGTGTCGACGCGATCCATAACAAATCGGACAGACAGACATCGTAAATGCTCTAACCTTGCCCACATAACCTTTCCCAACGGAGATATTATAAAGTATCTGAATATTTATCAGCCATCCAATTAATTGCCTTCAAGTTATTATGTCAGTATGATTCAAAATGTTTCGATAAAAAATATCTCGATAATCTTACTCGATTTTATTTGAAATGTTAAGGTTTTATATTCATTTATCATAAAGCGATACACCCGGATATACATCTAACCCACTGTGCAAAATAAAAAATCACAAAGACATCTTCGCTCAATAGAAACAGAGGTAATTGAGAAAAACAAAATGTATAAAGTAAGCAGTGTCGTCGTTTGTCTGCCCAATCTTGGAGCCGAGTACTTTATCCGTTTTGTCCTGCTCAATTTATATGATTCCAGAAGTAGTTAACCCGAGAGTCAACATTGTATTCTTAAGCTCATTAAACGAACGAGCTGGGGTTAGTAAATCCCCAAGAGATATCGGGACGAGACTCGCGCAACCGCGAGTGCTACTCTCGTCGCATGCTCACCTCACGACCGTCAAGCGACGCGAATTATATTCCAATTTAGAGCACATTCAAATTGCAGTTACGCACGCGAACGGAAAACGCTCAACGGAAAACGTTCCGAGCCAACGTCGAGAGGTCTCGTTTCGTAACCGAGCGCAATAAATCACGACTACTAATTTGTTTTTAAAGGTTTTACGATTATCCGTGAGCGCGATCGTATTGTGAGCCAGCCGGGACAATTTGTGGCGCCTCCATTGTGCGCTCGCGATCCTCGGTAGTCAAAGACACCGCGCGCTCCGTAATTTGTCACTCGCATTAGTTTCCGACTCAAAGAAAACAAAAGCAAGACCATTAATGGCCTCCGACTCGGCTGAATTAATCGGATTGTTACTTTATACTTAATTGGAGTCGGCTTTAACTTTGCGGTTTTATTGCGGTCTGTAACACCTCGCTCGGATTACACGCGGGCGTAGCCGTTTTACAGCCTGTCATAACATCTTCAGCATGAAGATTAATTAGATAAAATGTAATTATCACCTTTATTGGGCTTGGATCTAATTAGCCATTATTTGGATCCGACAGGTCCGTTTGAAATGATAACGACATTGCAATATTACAGTTTAAATTGATTCGTTTCGATTGTGTCGCGCGGTCGATAACAATTTGCACTCATTTTGTTTATCCCATACAGCTAAGTGCAGAACGAATTGACTCAAATGGCGGAGTGGCTAGAGTTTAAAATAGTTTGTTGGATTGCTAATGAGTGTCATTGTTTTATGGAGGTCGTTATGAAATTGTCAACGGACGCAAGCGGTTGGCACACGGATCGACTTATTGGAGCGCGGCGATAATTCTAATTCACGGCACGAGTTGTATGTTATGTTGCGCCCTTTTGTGTCAGAGAAGCGTCATGTAACTGTGTCTGCTGTTTTGTGATCCATAATCAATTGGATACTTAATCGCAGCTACATTTAAGAATGGCTAAAAATCTGCCATAAAAATTTTCAACAGTTGTACAGTAAAAATATTCCTGTAGTGTATGACAGAGATAATTTAACATCTTTTCATTTTCAGCACAATACCATCTTGATGTATGTATAGGAGTTGCTCATATGGTAGTACCACCACCTTTACCTATACATTGGTTGAGATGTGTAGTACATTCAACTGTATAAAGATGTACTTAAGAAGTGCCATTCCCTGTGCTTCTTCGGGGCATAAAAATAATAGGGAAGTCTCAGACCCAAGGGTGTTGTAAAACTAAGGGCAGGGCATTTACCAGTAGGAGGCTCCTGCGGCTTTTTCTGCCGTGAAGCAGGAATGTGTATGCATTATTGTATTTTGGTCTGAAGGGCCATAGCTAGATATTTTACTGGGCAAATGAGACTTAACATCTTATGTCTCAGGGTGACGAGCGCAGTTGTAGTATTTTTCAGAATTCTTGGGATTTTCACAATCCTGAGCGGCACTGCATTGTTATGGCAGGGAGTATCCATTACCAACAGCTGTCATTACCAAGTCCCGCTCATCTCGTCTCTTATTGTCATAAAAAAATGAAAAAAAAATACAATGAATAAAAACAGAAATTAAAGTTTAGATTAAAGATTCATACTATAACCAAATTTTCAGCGATTAAGTTTACTGTAGTGTAGTGTACTACATAGAGAAGATAATGTTTTCCACAATTTATTCTGTAATTGCTTATAATTCCTGTGTTTTAATTCTGTGCTTCTATCTTTAGTCATTAACGTGATTCGTAATCACGCCAAAGGTCTTGTAACTGTTAGGACCACATGCTCAAAAACTTAATAAAAGAGGCGCAGTTGCAATAAACTCTCTCATTGGTCACTCGGCGTATCGATAAAGCATCGATTCATATTAAAGTAACAATCGATCGTATCGTAATGTCAGCCGCAATCAAAACATCGAAAGTGTTCAGGTCACTGCTTCCGAACGCAAAGTCAGACTGACGCGCACGCATTCTTCACAACACCACACACAACACAATATCAACCTTTCACCCCACATCATATGATCCGTTTTACAACCCAAGACTCAGCGTTGCCGAAAGTTTGTTACGATATCAGGTCAGAGTTCGCAGATGTATGGGATTCTCACGGTCGTATGATCGTGATTATGTTGGCGAATGATGGACCGCAGTGCAGGTGAAGCAATTCGATGATGACTTGTTTAAAAGTAATCATTGATATGACGCGGCTATCAGGCGCTTGTACGCTATACAATACGAATCAGATATTTATTACTTTAAGGACAAATCTGCATTCATGTGTGATTCCCGAAGCTATTAAATTATTATTATGCTATGGAGCAGCCATCTTTCACTGAGCTTTATTGATATGAACTTTATAGTTTTGTCAATAAAATATTGGCAGTTGCAATCAACTTCACCCAATAGACGTTGAGATATTTAACTAGAACGAAGAGCGGCCCGAGTCTTCGACGATCAAATCGTCTCCGATCGGCTCGATTCTTTGGCGTTGCGTAGAGATGTGAGTTCTCTCTGCATCTTCTACCGTACACGTGGAGTATTTAGAGGAGTTGTTAGGGTTAATACCAATAGCCAAATTCTACCACTGGACATCATGTCAAAATGCAAAGTTTCACCCGCATCATGTTCAAGTCTCGCATTCCACAACCACACATTACCTACCTACCTACTCAGGGACCTTCAACGCATCTCTTGACCCCTGGTGTTGTGAATGTCCATGGACGGTTGCCTCAACACTTTCCATCACGTGAGACTCTTGCCTGTTTGCCACTTCTTATATAAAAGACATGTAGTGCCTACACGAACGATAATCTTTCGAACATCACTTCCATACAGAACAAACAAGCAGCAATCAATTATAATCCACAATACGTTGCCAAAATGTTCCACGTCGCACGAATAGCAATCAGATGCATTGTACCGTCACGTCACACTTGTGGAATGTTCAAACAATACAACCTTAAACCCGCCACGAGACAGGAATCTCTAATAATCGAGATTAGATTATAGATAGTGAGCCGGCAAGGTGATACCCGCTACATATGGATATAACGAAAATATGTTTTGTTTGAATGCCCTACGGTGTCCTTAGCTATCTGTGGTGTCAATCACTGCAATTGTTTTAATTGTGATAGTAATAATAATGAGCTGCTTTAATTTGTCATTCTTTGCAGATTTATATTGTTAAGTGTGTGGTGTCTTTCCAAAAGACGAACGAACACACACCTCGAATTTGTGTAACAAAATTTCGTTTAATTGTGACTTTAGTAACATATTGATGAGTTATAATGTTGTGTTTTAGATTAAAATAACATTTTTTGGTATCATAGTTTCAACTTTTTGTATTACGCTTATTTTCACGGGAGTTACCTGAAATAAAGTGTTTTCGACACTGTTCGAAAATAAGTGCATAAAAGTATAGGCATTCAGTAAAATATAGAAAATACTTAGTTATTTAATACGTCTAGTAGTCTCTTGTTGTTAGATAACCCATAAAAACAGGCGAGGAATATTAGTTTAGTGTGCATGACGTGCTACGTCTTACAATCGCGATTTGTATGACACTTTGTGTCAGTGTGCGTGCATTCCTCAAAATAGAGGTTAGTTCTAAACTAAATTTAATTCGACATTTTCACAGCTGTCATAGTCTACCTAGACATTTAAATGATTTAAGCTAAAATATTGCTATATAATTTGCCGTTGATAGATCCTGCCGCGTATAATGTTCTCCCATTCCTTGAAATTAATAATCCATAAAATGATCGAATTGTCTGGTGTTTTTAGGTGACGTCATTTTCTGATTTGTTGGCTTTCGTAATTATATTTCTTGAAGTTAACGTGTACATCAATCTGTTTCTATTAATGCAAAAATCATTTTTATCGCATAGAGTAAGGCTTTCGATATTTCTATGTAAAGCAGCGCTGTAAGAAGCTAGTCGTTTACTTTACGATGTATTCTAGCAAGGAACTCCTTGTTTCTGTAACAAGCAGGGTTGTCGTGGTTACCGGAACTGAAAGCCCGGTATAATCGCATAATAAATAGCGCAAGAATTATGTATATCTAGTTACGAGTGTTGTGGCATGTTGAGTTAAATAACAGGCGCACTTAATCAGCGGCGAACCGGTCCCGCGTGAAGCTTATAAACGCCGATTGTCAACTAGATATAATAATTAATAGAGTGGACTGAGGATGCGCTCTGTACCTACACTGTGCAACCTTACACGGAGTACACTCGCTGACAAAATATATTATTGATTTATTTATTACTCAGATATTACTATAATATAATAATATTGACACACTTTTACACAAATTATCTTGACCCAAATAGGCATAGCCTGTGTTATGGGTTGCAAGACAACGATATATTTAATACAAAATACTTACTTAAACATACGTAAATACATATATACATATCCATGACTCGGAAACAAACATCGATATTCATCATATAAATGCTTGCACCTACCGGGATTCGAACCCGGGACCTCTAGCTTAGTAGGTAGGATCGCTAACTTACTATACTATGTACGAATTACTAAATACTTATAAACTACATTTTTTGTAGAAGACATGTTTTCTTATTGATAATATCAAGTTGACATCTACATTCATTTTACAGATATTGCACATTGATGTTCAGCAATTGTACATTTAGAATAGAGACTTTAAATAAAAAGATTATACCCACAGAAAATAGATATTAAACAGTACAATGTACACTTTGCTGTCAAAATTTTTAGGCGTTTACGACCTTAGTTTCATTTTTCTAAACTTATGCTGAGATCTTGTACTTGCTAGGTGTGTGTGTGTGTGTGAGCGAACTATCTCAACACATTTCTTATCTGTTGAATACTTTAATATTGCTATTCTTTAGAAAAAAGGCATGCTTATACATATTCACTCTACATTTTTAACCAATATTGTATTTTCTATTATTTATTATAAATTATGATTATAATTATTATAATAATGACTATTATTATTAAAATTTCTTATTACTAACAAAGCATTCAGAAAAAAATACTTGTAATAGCTGTCGTTGAATACAATAACGCGTTTTGTGCTCGCCATTACCAGCTCTGCAGTATGTGCATAAATACTAACGGTGAGGCAAGCGAGAGGGTTCGGGCGGCAAGGCTAGTTCACCCGTCACCTCTGACCTGACCATCTCTGTTTTGTAATACCTCTTTTCACTTGCAAAAGTGAATCCAAAGAATACAGTTACGTTAAATGGCCTGCGTTTAAATTCACATAAATTTGACGCTTACGCCAAAGGTTTTTAATGTCACAATTGCGTCACGCTCTCGTACGTTAGGAGTAAACTTGAGTGTTGTGCTAATAATAATTGTTATTGATGTAATTTATACTTATATGGAACTATTATATTCATTAGCTTCAGCAGTCGCGATTGTCTGTGTCTAACCTTTTTGGTGAATGCTCATGCATACCATCGTCGGCTGCGTTAATAATGTGTGACCACTTGTGTGAAAACCGTGATTGCCTACGTGTCTACCCACCAGACACCACCAGAGGTTGGCTTTGCGCATGTGCCCGCTAAGCATTCATCTGCGGCAACCTCTCTTCCTCTTGGGGAGAGAGAGGCGCAAGCGGCACTCCCTTAGGAGGGTCCACTGGGATATTATACTGAAGCTGCTATATGATTAGGACATAGGAAGGATGATCAGGAAGGTTTTAAGATGACTTGATATTACAACTTAATTCTGTATACTGTAAAACTGTTATAAAACAAAGCAGCGCCATCTAGTTTGTTTTATCTCAAACAGCCAGTACCAATAATTACTGCAATATAATGGCTTTATATTTTATGATTTGGAATGTTGTTCTTCGCTTCATCGTCGTTGTGTCACATAGGTACTGATTCTTTACGAGTAAATAATCCATAATTCTTAGCAAAACAAACATATTGTAACAAAGCGTTAATAACTCATTAAAAATAAATAAATAAATCAGATTTTTACTTCGATTACTTAGAAGAAAATGAATGAGATATAAATCACATAAAAACTATATATTTACTCACTTGCATCATAAGACACTTTTAATAACTCTTAGAATAATTAAAACTTGTATTGTTTTAAGTGTCTCAAATATGGTGGTATTGTATTCTTTATTAAATATTTTGTTATTATATGGAATACCCATGTTCTCTGACGTGCGTTCAGTGAATTCATTTATTTGACACAACATGTTTTAATTATTGTAGAGTAGGAGAAGATACTTATCTGTAAAGACTTTAGCATTCAAGTCTTTAGCATTCAGACTTATTAAAAGTCTAAATTGGTAATTATACAAGTTTACTATTTTCAGTTTCTTTCGTGATTGAAAACAAAATATCCAAAATCATCTATGTTTTATTTTCTTAACGTATTTCAAGCGGGTACCACTCCTTTCAGGTCGGGCGAGATGAAAGCAATGAGCCATCCATAACAATTTACGGCGGCTAAGCCTCTGTTAAGTAACAGTTTATCACCCAATTTACAAGCAAACCGGAATGACGTATATCATTCAGCTGATAAATAATTGTACATAGAGTACCAGTACTGGTCATTAAAACTCGCATAAATACAACAATGTAAGGCATCATAAATGTGAGTAAATTCTGAAACACCATTAGTTTATCGTAAACTATAAAATGTTACGACACCCCGCGTATAGCGCACCCTACCTACCTACCGCAGTGTTCCAATAAATGTCCTTATATTCACTTATTATATTTATTCAAACAAAACAAATCTTATACTTATATTTACAATACTACGACTACATAAAATTAAAACTATCATTACGTGGAAGCGTACCAAGAATACTGGCAGCATTACCGCGTTGGATAGCAAGGCTCATCCGTTGACCGAAATAGCTGCCTTCGCTTGGGTGTCCGGAAGCCTTATTGAGGCGTGAAGATAGTACTTTGAACATTTTCCGCGCCTCTGGGGCCCACGGGTCAAGTGTCTCAACACCAAACGGCAAAAAGATGTATGACTATCTAAGACCGACATATTTGCGACGCTTGCTGTTTTCGGCAGTCGAAGCTATTTATATCGAAATGCGATCTCATTTGTATAGAATCAGTTCTTCAGGAAAAGGTAAAAGACTATGCTTTCAACAGTCATAGCACCAAGCAGTATTTCTTTACTTAAATGCCTTTTCCTTTTCAACTTTGAATGTAGATATCTTCCATTTATTTCATCACTTACAAATCCCTCGTACAACTGAAAGATCGCCAGCCAACTTCTGTTTTTTTATGGAAGAAACGAGCACATGGGTTACCTTATGAGTCTCTTGTGAGTCAAGACACGGTCTTTACTCTCTTGTAACACCAGCGGAATCACAAGACCTTATAAAGCGTCGAATAAACTTACATAGGAATTTGAAAACCGGGGGCATTGTGGTGAGAGTCATTGGTTTTACCTATTGAATTCGAAAGTCCGAAATTTCACTAGCTACGGCGCCCTTCAGACCGAAACACAGTAATGCTTACACATTACTGCTTCACGGCAGAAATAGGCGCCGTTGTGGTACCCATAATCTAGCCGGCATCCTGTGCAAAAGAGCCTCCCACTGGTTAGTACCTGCTATAAGTTAATAAGTATAGTTACTTATTTAGGTTTCAAAGTTATTTCAAAAGCTGAAATTATTTCCACTAATCCAAAAGTTGAACAATGGAACCTTACATAATAAAACGAAAAGTCAAGGTCGAAAAAACGAAACCGTGTATAAACGAGCGTAACCGACTGGAACTGAACCTGTGGCCTATATCCAAAGGAAATGACGTCTACAACCATAAACAAGGCATTACTAAGGCAGGGTTTTCACTTTCAGACTCACTCGGCGCGTGCGCAGCCGCCCGTGTAAACGCAGCTTAACATAAACGTATAATTATATACAATTAAACGCTTATCTATTTACAAGGCAAACACGAAATAGAATTTATTATAACAACATCGAGTGCTTAATCAAAGACGGGCATATTAAATGCAGTTAATTCATTAATTTTATTAGTATTATTAACATTTTTACGGATTATATTTCAACTATAGCGTTTTTAGTGTTATGTTCTAGTCGTATCTAATGGTAGCTTTTCTTTCTGTTTCAGTCTTTCTTCGGCCGATCCTACAATAATCTGAACTCCATCACGGAATGCAAGAATAATGGCGAATGCGTTATTAATAAGAAGAACAGAACGGCGTGCAAGGCATGCCGTCTACGTAAATGTCTGATGGTCGGAATGTCCAAATCTGGCTCAAGATATGGCCGAAGATCTAACTGGTTCAAAATCCACTGTTTACTCCAAGAGCAGCAACAAGCTGCTCAATCGCAGTCACCACCGAGAGTTCCACCATCATCACATCCGTTAGCATCGCCTTTTCCCCCTCACCTATTTCCTGGATTGGGAAGACCTCGAACTAAAGAAGAACTGACTCTGTTGGGGCTGGACGACTATAAGCCTTGCTCCGGCTCACCGGATTCTCACCGCAGTGATTCGTCTCCAAAACTGGACGAGAAAGCACGAATCACGCACTCCCGCCAAATGGATAGACCACTCACTCCGCCTAGAGATACATTTGTTCATCTCCCCCTAGCCAATATGCCTTTGCATCATTTTCACCATTCGCCATTTCTACCGCCACCACCTTTTAGCCCTTTTGCACCAAACCATCCACTGCTATTTCCACCGGGTTTTCATCCGATATATTCCCGACATTTGTTAGACCACGCGGCAATGAGGCAAGCCGCTGAGAATAACAACGACGTTAGGATAGATGACCATAATACGGAGACATCAAAACGATTCTTCTTGGATGAAATACTCAAGCAGCAGCGTTCTGCTCCACCAGTACAGGAAGAAGCCATACCTGAAGCTGAGTTTGTGCCAACACCTCCAGCCGAAAGAAGAACTTCTGAGTCACCTCTGCAAGAAAACCCAATGGACTTGTCTGTAAAATCAGATGGTAGATCGAGTTCTGCCCGACGGCGGTCCGAGGATAGTGAAGTGATTACTCCGGATAATGACGATCCGGAATCAGCGAGCGACCGAGTATCTGTCAGCGAAGAAGAAGACATCTCATACTCCCAAATAAAGCGGATCAAGCTTCACCCGCTTGACTTAACAACCAAAGTGTGACGCCATATTTATCAACACCAGGTGCAGTTTCCATAAATTCTGTGGAACGGCGCTGAAGGCCACGAAAAGAAAACTAGTGAGGATGAAGTTTTTCTCAAATTTAAGTGCTATCAGTGCGACTTCAATAGCAGTGTCGTCGTCGCATGACAATTAGGGTCAGTTAACATAAAGTTTTCGATAAATTTTCCATGAATTCAATTCAACAATTTGAAACAATCAACGTGTGTAAAGGTACTGCCATTCTTAGAATTTGTTGTACATGTACTTTTTCAAATTCATGCGTGTTTAGTTTGATGTCGATGAAATGTTGCATAAATATTTAAAATATTTATTTCGCTCACTTTTTTGTTAGTAAATAGTGCATTACAATAAATGTGAACTATATCATTTTATTTTTGAACTAAATTGTCTTGATCGAGGCATAGGAAAATATTTAGAAAATTCTATCATTTGTGAGTCCTAACCCAGCGGACTTCCCGAGCGCTCTTTCTATAGACTTTGCGAAACGCTGAAGGCCAGTAAATCGGATTGTGATTAATATAAGTAGGACAAGATTAGTCGCGGATAAGTTTTGTTTGAATTGTTATCGATTGATTTAAGAGTCTATCCAAATACGTAACTTAAGTAGTTTAGTTGAAATCAATATTGGTAATGACCCGGTAAAGGATGTACAAATTGTGTGTAAATAATAAATTATTGTATTATAAGTATTAGTGTAGTTAGCCAGTTCTAATTGTAGCAACATTCCGTATTGTATTTGAACCTTATTGTTTTGTATCGAAATTATTTATTACATTTAGTAGAATCGAATTGTCGACAAATTAACCAGTGTCGGGTGCTTTGATTTGTATTTTGTTATAGTGGCAAGCATAGACTTAGAAAATATTAAATATATACTAGCGTAAAGACGACCTGAAAGCCCAATAATGTGTGACAAATTTTGATTTGCCAATGTGTGTGTTAGCTAGTTTAAAATTCAATATACTACGAAGCTTATGCCAAGAGTGGCAGACGACTTAAGACTTGTTCTTACATCATTAATACGTCTAGATAGACTATAACAGCTGTGAAAACGTCGAAAGAAATTGAGTTAACCTCTATTTGGAACACTAACACAAAGTGTCACACAAATTGTAAGACGTAGCTTGTCACGCACAATTGTCTAACAGCAAAAGACTCTATCTAGACGTATAAATTTTCTTAGGACTTGTTAATCAAATCAGTTACAGCAACAATATATTCTCTTTTCCTCCTGTATCTCCATTAAAGAGCTTCTTCTCTTCACGAGTTCTTTGTCTATAGGCTAGTATATTGTAAGTCCATGTACCAAGCTTGTTTAGTTATTGCTACGTTGATTCGTAAAGGTAGCATTGCTATGTATTTGCTCAAAGCATCATTGTTTTCTATTTACTCAGATGTGAGGTAGTCACAGGCGCACATACTCATAGTTTCGTGTATTTTTAAAGGTTTTTGTAAATATTGTAGTTAGGAGTAATTAATACAGAGAACGTACAAAATAAAATGATCTTGCACTCGATTTTATTGTTTTATTTGAATACTATACAATTAATGGTTTAAGAACATTAAAAAAAATTTCAAACAAAATCAATGAAATTACAAGAGCGACTGCCTATACTTAGAAGTGAAAACTTAAAACAAAAATAAAATACTATACGAATGGCACAGGATGCCAGCTAGGTTATGGGTACCACAACGGCGCCTATTTCTGCCGTGAAGCAGTAATATGTAAGCATTACCGTGTTTCGGTCTGAAGGGCGCCGTAGCTAGTGAAATTACTGGGCAAACGAGACTAAACATCTTATGTCTCAAGGTGACGAGCGCAGTTTAGTGCCGCTCAGAATTTTTGAGTTTTTCAATAATCTTGAGCAACACTGTATTGGGCATGGCGTATCAATTACCATCAGCTGAACGTCCTGCTCGTCTCGTCCCTTATTTTCATAAAAATTTTCATAAGAAATACTATATTGTAAAATATGTGTAAAACTTTAGGATTTTTAATACGATGTTTATTCACACACTTTTGCACAAATCATCTTGCCCCTAACTAGGCTTAGCCTGTGCTATGGATTGGAAGACGATGATATATTTATTAAGATATATATTCATAAATATAATTCAATATCTGGTCAAAGAAATCTTATAACTATATTTACAATACTATGATTACATTAAAATAAAACTATCGTTACGGGGAAGTTATCTGTTACATAAATACAAATAAACATCCTTGACTCGGAAACAACCATATTCATCATATAAAAGTTGGCACCTACCGGGATTCGAACCCGGGACCTCTAGCTCAGTATACAGGGTCACTAACCACTGGACTTTATCTTGTGCATTTGGGTTGTCAATTAAATTATTATTAATAAGTAATATACTTAAATTGCTAGTCAAGGGTATCGCCTTTTTTTGATGGAAAAGGAGGATAAACTACCGTACGGGTATCTGATGTTAAGTGATTACCGCCGCCCACATACTCTCGAAACACCGGAGGAATCTTAGTAGCGTTGCCGGCCTTTAAGGAAGGTGTAAGCACTTTTTTGAAGTAATTAATTTGAATAACTTAATAAATATATTATCATTGTCTTCCAATCCATAGCACAGGCTAAGCCTAGTTTGGGGCAAGATGATTTGTGCAAAAGTGTGTGAATAAACATCGTATTAAAAATCCTAAAGTTTTACACATATTTTACAATATTATAATTCCACAGCTTTGTTGTACATGGAAGAATGTTACTTGAAAACCGCACTGTGTGTACATGCGTCACATCCGCGTGAACGTGTATGATCTTCCACATCTGGGATTCGCGTTGGCGCAAAAACTAGTTGCGTCAGACCATATGCTAAGGCGAAGTCGTGAACAGATCTCCCTGCATGATCGGTGGTACGTAAGCCTAGCCTTCGGCGTGGTGGGAGTTAAAATCGCCAAGAAACACGATCTCTGCAGTGGGGATCTGCTCCAACACGGAATCTGTAGCCATTTGGATGTGTTCGAGCAGCCGGTCAGTCTCTGCGTTACCGCTATGGGACCTATACAGGCATGCGTAGATTTGCGGATGGTCATCGCAGTCTACACGCAGCCAGATAGTGGATAGGTCCTGTCCTTCAAGAAAACTCAGGCGTCGAGAACAGACATCCTCCCTGACTTAATGGTGGGATGATATGCTAATTTGTGGCGTGTCGTGTGAAAGTGGAATTCGGTGGCAGGAATCAGATGAAACAGCTCTTCGGAACACTCCATATAGATACACTATTAACACTGTCATGTTTATCATGCAACCGAGTATCGGTAGTACGGCCACCTTACTAAAAATCTTAAAATGATAAAATAATTGGCAGAAGTAGACACGTCTCGAATTATCTTAGTCAGCTCGCGCTTACTATACTCAGCTCGCCTTAAGAGTTTTTGGTCCAAAAATTGCTACCCAGGCTTTTATCAATCATATTATTTTGTTGAAACAAAGAAAAAGAAATTTTCTTTGCAAATAACATATATTACTTTTCCAGTGTGTTAATTTAATACATAAATAAAAACAATTTAAAATATAAAAAGTTTATTCGAAGTGTCCAGTCCTTTAAACGTTGGGCCAGTTATCAATAGAAGCACGCACTCTTTTCAAGGGAAAATCTTCACTGCCAATCGTACGGATTGTTTTAGTTACTCCATTTTTATTGTTATCATGGCTTTTAGAGCAAGCCGTACTCTCTAAGACTGACCATAAATCATAATCCAGCGGATTAAGATCGGGACTAGACGACGGCCAGTCTTCAGCTCTGATGAAGTTCGAAACGTTCGTTTCCAACCAAGACTGCGTAGACCGAGCTTTATGACCCGGCGCCGAGTTTTGCTGGAAGTACCATTCTTGGTTATTGAACGTGGTGTTATTAAGGGGCTTCACTACCTTTTCAAGAATGGTATCTTGATACACAGGTGCCGATGTTTGATACCTTTTTCACAGAAGTATGGCTCAGTTAGTCAGTCAGTTAAAATCGCAAAATATTGTATAATGTATTGGCGCCAAAATGAGAATAATCAATGAACAATCATATAAAAATGACAGATTCCAAATTCAAATGTAATATTTTGTTTATTTTCAATTGTAACAGTGATTATGGCCAGACTAAGTATATAAATGTGAAGTTAAGAGGGCAATCTTGTGAAGCTGATAATATGTGGTCATTACTCATAACTATTCCTCCACCTTCAAAGCACAACACAGTAATAGAACAGTAGGTACTTTAACTTCATACTAGAGAGCCGGAATCGTCGCACGCACACATACACGCGATTTACACGGCCGCTAAGCAATCTTGGGAAGATAAAATCTATTGAGTGCCACGCAATTCTTTTATCAATGGGAGACTTCTCTGCACAGGATGCCAGCTAGATTATGGGTACCACAAAGGCGCCTATTTTTGCCGTGAAGCAGTAATGTGTTTTAATCTGATGGGCGCCGAAGCTAGTGAAATTACTGGGCAAATGTTTAATATCTTATGACTCAAGGTGACAAGCGCAGTTATAGTGCCGTTTAGATTATTTAGGGTATTTCAAGGATCCTGAGCGGCACTGCATTAGAACGGGCAGGGCGTATCGATTACCATCAGCTGAATGACCGGCTGGTCTCGTCCCTTATTTTCGTACAAAAAACTTATTCAAAAATATCTCCATTGGCCATAATACATTGTTATAAACCTTGATACCTCGTGTAGAGGCGAAACATTAATTGGTTATGTTATTACTTTTGGATAATAATGTATATCCGCAAAATAACACAAATTCAATCATTTTCTATAATTTCTCGACCGTAATTGAAAATTGTCTCTATGCTAATGAAAGGTGGTTCGCGAAGGTCCGTGGAGGATCCAATTCCGAACTGCTTGAGTGTATTTTAGTCTTCTAAATTTCTTCATATCTCATAAAGATTCTCTTGTGAATATTACTATTATTAGAATAAAGAGAAGATTTTCATTGCAACGTGGCTTTTATCCATAATACTGTACTACTAGCTATATTTTACAGCTAGTATTTTTCAAATAAAATTTTTAACTTTTTTAAAAGAAATTCTCTATTTTTTATTATGATTTTAAATACGAAATGTGAATCGAATTCACGACTTGAACCACGACCAGAAGCAGGTCCGTTTCCAACAATATTGGCTCTAGGTAAAACATTCTTGTAGTCCATTTATAACACCTCTCGACGTAGAGGTCCCAAGTTCAAAGCCGAGTCGTGCAACGTTTGAAATTCAAATGATCTGAAATTTAAGCTCAAATGTAACTTTTCAAATATTATATTTACTGGATTGTAACTTTACTTATTTTATTAGGCGTGGACGACATTTTTGAATTTTTTTATAAATTACAAAAGTATGGTATTACAAAATTACCTGTCTATAATAAGTCTTCTTTTTGAGCTGAAAACTGAAAAGCAAAAAATAATAAACTTCTTTTATTTAACTTTATTAACTAACTTCTGATAACACCACCTTCTGTTATCTTTTCGACTTTTCATTACAGATTGCCTGGTAGAAATCGCTCTTAAGCGATAAGGCCGCGTATTATTTTTTGTAGTCTCGATTTATGTTTTGTTTAATTATTTTGTGGTGTGCAATAAAGATATATTTCATATTTCATTTCATTAACTTCTTAAACTAATTCCTAAGTTGTTTTTAGTTGAAGCCATACAAGCAAATTAATTAATGACGTAAATACTTACTAATTTACGTAATACTTACATTAGTGTTAAGATCTTTGTTATTAAGATTAAATAAAAAGAGTTAATATTTTTTTACTTTTCAGTTTTTTGCGACGGTTTTATTTTTTTTGGTATAAAGTTTTTGTTTAGGGTAAAAAATGTGATACTTAATCGTTGTTCTACGTAAAAGATGGCATTAATTAAATAATATCAGGAATAAAAAGGAATCTATGCCCAATTTCGAAGGAGTACAAAAAAGCTATTAGAACACTCAAAAACATTAAAGCTCTGGACATTGTTGGAATATATCAGAGCTGTGGAAAAACGGTGGAGAACGGGTTCAACGTAAGCTTTACGAGTTCATTACAGATATATTGAAAGTTGGGAGGCAACCGTTTAACGTACGCGCAGAACCGCCACGCCCTTTTTGTCGATTTTCAAAAAGCATATGATAGCATAGATATGGGGGCCTTTTAAACGTTTCTAAGAGGGCTTTCGATCCCGGATAAACTTGTTAATATGATTGAGGTGGCCACTGGAGTCAGTAAGATGCTTTTTCGAGTTGACGGCGATCTAACCAATGACTTTGATGTTAAGATGATGATTACCGGACCGAAGCAGGATGATGTCAGTCTAGTTCAATCGAGTACTGGAGCATGTGTTAAAAAAAGTAATGGCACTGGACTCAGGATTAGAGATTAGTGGAAAGCATTAGGTCGGGTATGAAGATGAACTGTCTGTATTAGGGGAAAATAGAGAAGAAGTCGTTGAAGCCGCTAGAATCGTTAAGAAGGAAGCAGAGAAGGTGGAACTCAAGATTAACCAGGATAAAACCAAGTATCTCCACATGAAACGATACAAGAATAATCGCGTTGCGTACTTGTGGGTATCTACATGTGTGTGACACAAACTACAAAGAGGTATCCAAATTTAAATACCTAGATTGCACCTCAGTAGAATGACAAGAAACCGAATCTATAAAACCATCATAAGACCAACATTAATCTATGGTTTTGAAGCCTGGACACTTACGCAAAAGGAGTAGAGCTAGCTAGATCCCGGGCCCCACCCTGTCTGAAAAATTCGGAATGGAGAGTCCGCAAGAATCTCGGTAGATTAAGACCGCGTGGTTGAGCCCAAGATTATTGGATAAGTTAGGCCCACCGTCTTAGCTATCTCGGCCACGTAGAACGCATGGGAGAGGATCGCGGATAGATGCCGATGCCCAGCAGGTCGCTTTAGGTACAGGTGAAAAAGCCTTTTCACCTTTCACCCAGCCGGGTGTACGCTGACGTGTGCGAGATGAAAGTCACAAATTGGCGTAAAACCGCACAGAACCGAAATAATTGGATGATTCTCATGTCGGAGGCCAAGTGCCAATTCGGGTCGCCCAAAAGTAAGTAAGTTATTACTTATTATCAATGGCCCCAGGCTAATAGATAAAAGGCACCAGGGAAAGCGTGGTCTTGCATATATTGTGTATTTAAGAACGTAGCACGGTACCTATTTCATTGGAGTGATTTTTAAGTGTTAACTTCTTTATTGAATGAGATTATGCTGTCACGCTGGACTTTGTAACGCGTGTTCGAATAAAGTCGACTCAGGTGCGATGAGCCAGAGAAAAAGCAATTATAATTATATAAATTGTTATTTATTAATGAATACAGCACAAAATGATAGTTGCATTATGTATTAAAAAGCATCTTTTGATGAAGTTTTCACTTCGGGCTACGGCCACATTCAGCACACGTCGTTTTTATTTTTCATTTAAGGTTAGCTCATGTCCTTCCAAATTTTTTTGTAGTGTTGTCGAAATAATAGGCAGTGCATGCATTTACCGAGAGTGTGCTTGTGAGCGGCCGCACCTTGACCCGACTTGAAACGTCTTCAAACATTGAATAAAAATACTGGAAGTGTTCGCCATTTAACACTAATTTTATTTTATGTAACAAGCTTATTCTCACCAACTCCATTTTGATTAATTTTAGTTTGTTGGGAAAGAAAACAAAAACGAAAGTAAATTAAATTGAAAAGTTACGAAATTTGAGAGATACGCTTATTGTGCAGAGTTGCAGAGTTAGTACTCATCAAAAGTTTCGTAGTTTCATATATTAAAGTCGCTTTCTTAATAGCTCCATCTCATATCTCCTAGAGATCAAGTTACACTATCAATCGACATTGAAATTACTAAAATTTACTGTCAAGCCTCAAATAAACATATAACACGGGGTGTGTAAAGCGCTTTTGCCAATATGATCATCAACAAAAGACCTATTATAATTTTATCAATATTTATGTAAGGCGAAAGTGGTCATTAAACGTATATGTTGACTTGTAAATGTTTATTATTGATTTATGTTATTCTTTGAAATCTCTTAACTAATTATCAAATTTATATAATTATAAATAATTAACAAAAAAATTGTACGTAACATACTCTCGAGTGTGCAAACCATCCAGTATATTTGTGTAAGCCAAAAAATATAGTACTCAAGTATAAGTTAGAATGTAGGTATTTTGAAAAAGCAGTAGCCATTTTCATTTACAAAAAACAATGCTAGTCTCTAGTTTCATCTGAGATAGCTTATTATTTCTTCGATTTTTATCGATTTGAAGTGGTAGCAATTTTTTTAATCTTGCCAGAAATATTAATTTTGAGAAATAATAAGTCAAAATATTTTTCATATTTATTCTCTGTTTCATAAGTTAACATTTTTCGTTACAAAAATAATAAAGAATGTATTTTGCGGTACGACTCGTAGAATTGTGTCACAAGCCACATTCAGTGAATTTACATCTACGTAGCAATATACCACAAGCTAAAGCGAATTGTGTAACAGTAGTAAAGTCACAACAACAGTGCCATGTTATAGGTCATTTTGTATTGAATACGTAATTAGGAGACCAACCCTCCCCCCTCACCCTCCACCCAACCCCCCTACTCGTCTTATATTGCCGTATAGGCCCACAAATTATTTGCATTATCTGTTTGATAGCATGTAATAAATAATAACGGCTTGACCTTAATAGAACTTAATTGAATGACGATACTCTAACTCAAACACTATTAATCTTTTCCGTATTCAACAACAGCTTATGTTACATTCGTGTCAATTCAAATTTTACTATTTAGATCCGTTCCATCAAGTCCTCATTCAACACAGGCTTTTTTAATGAAAATAAGGGACGAAACGTGTAGGACGTTCAGCTGATGATGTTCAATTGATACTCTTAATAAACATACTTGAAAAACCCCAAAAATTCTGACCGGCACTACAATTGCGCTCGTCTCATTGAGACATAAGATGCTATGTCTCATTTGCTCAGTAATTTCAGTTAGCTACGGCGCCCTTCAGACTGAAATACAATAATGTTTATACATTACATAATGTTTATACATTAATGCTTCACAGCAGAAATAGGCACCATTGTGGTACCCACAATCTTGCCGGCATCCTATGCAAGGGAGCCTCCACAAGGCTTTATTAATTATAAGCGGGCTATTGCCCGCTTAATAGTCTACTATTGTAGACTTATTTATAAAATATACTTATAGAAGTCAAATCTGAATTGCAAATTAAATTACTTGCTAATTGTGCCATGCAAATACGGGACTCGACACAGACTTTTCATTCTACCAGTGTTTAGTAAAGTTGAAATCCCTCTAATATTTTTTTTGTATCAGCCTTTTCAGACGTTCTGGCTGCTAAAGTAAGCACTGAAAAAGGGCGGCAAATTTAAATATTGCTAGTGTAGCAACACTAACTTGATAGCTTATATAAATTATACATCTAGATAAAGTAACTTGCTGTTGGACAACCGATTAAAACAGGCCAGTACTATTAGTTTAGTGGGCGTGCCAAGCTACGTTTTACAATCGGTATTTTTATGACACTTTGTGTTAGTGCATTGCTCAAAATAGAGGATAGTTCTAAACTTATTTTTTTTCGACGTACTCACAGCTGTCAAAGTCTATCTAGACTTATAAATGATCTAAGCTTGATAGTAAATTATATAAATATATTTGAATGTTAAATGTAAGTTTTAGTTAATCAGTAGTTAGTAACAATATTATAAATAGTTTGCTTGCTCGGATGGTTGTTAAGCTTAAAAAAATAAATATAATATGCACTAAAAAGTAAAAAAATAATTGCTAATAATCTAATTTATTATTCTTTATATAATGTTATTGATTAAGTTGAGATGTGTGGGTTGTTTTTGTATTTTATTCTAAATGGCTATGTTAATTAATTGTTCCAATTTTACAGTTTGCAGCCGTTAAATTCGTAGGTCGTCTCGATATGACCATAGTCAATTCTTGGTTCCATTATTCTAATATTTTCATCATCGCTTGAGTCAGTTGTCCACACAAAAAAAATTTACTGGACAATAATCATAAAATACAAGTGTCAAAATATACTTGTGAAATAAATAATGACGCTCTCATCATTTACAGGTGTAGTTTTGATAAAAACATATTTATAAAAGTATTTTTTTTTAAATTACAAAGAAATGTCATTGTCAAAATGACAATTCAGAGATTATCAACATTTTTCTAGGTAGTTTAATAATAAACTTACTTTGATAAATAATACATAAACCTTAATATATAAAATTCTCGTGTCATGGTGTCAAACTTTGAACTCCTCCGAAACGGGTAGACCGATTCTCATGAAATTTTAAGTGCATATTGGGTAGGTCTGAGAATCGGACAACATCTATGTTTCATCCCCCTAAATGTTAAGGGTGGTCCACACGATTTTATTTTTTTATTTTTTGACATTTTTTTTAATTTATTTGATTATGAGTCAACATTAAAAAATATATACAACTTCAAATTTTCAACCATCTACAATCAACAGTTACTTTTATATCGCGATTTTAATATCGGCAATACATCGTTTGCTGGGTCAGCTAGTATATATTATATAAAATATTTACAAATGTCTTTATTTGATAAAGGTTAACAAACATAAAATAAATTATTTCCATATTCGCTCTTTGATTCGGGTTCTGAAAAGCTTGATGTCAACGAATCGGAATTGGTTACTTTTATTATAAATTTTATTTTCCGCAGCCAACTTGTCCCCAGCAAAAGAATAGTAAAATTTTTCTCTTTTTTCGATTAACTATAACGTAAGTAACTGAGCTTTTATCATATTTTTTTCATTATATATATTTTTGGATATGAGCTATTCAATAATTTGCCTTTTCCGTCAGGCAGTTGTGGGGTTCGATTCTTACCTTCGGGAGTGGTAAGGATCAATAAAATCAAATACCGAATTAGTTTTTAACTTTGGCAGTTTGTCCTTTAACCACTTTTTATAATGAGATTCGAACATTAATAATGCTCCATCTACAAAACCGTCCTCTGTGGTAAGAAGGCTTATTTAGGAGTTTTAATTTAAGTATCTAACCACATTTTCAATGTTGCGTGACCTGTTAAAGTATTTACTATTATTAACTTTAATAATAAATCTTTATATTGTATGAAAGCAAAATATTCACTTTCCACTTTTTTGCAAATATACCGCTACATAAACATGTATAAAGTATAGGTATACCTTATTAAAACACACCTTCATTGACCCATATTTATTATATAAACATATTAAATATACTTTAATATAGAAACGAAAAGCAGGAAGAGTAAAATTCCCGATGATCGCCAGAAACCGAATGAACAAAACAATATGGCAACCAGGCATACCTGTCTCTACGACCAAGATTTTTTGTAACATTACTAACGTATTTCTTCTGTAGATGAGCCAAATGTTTAGAGCTTCTATCTTATTGCCAGTGTCAAAGCAAAGTTTGCACAATAAATTTACATTTTAATTGTTGGATAAATTTTATGCTATTAATATATATAATATATATATATATATAATATATATATAATATATATATATGTATATATATATATTACATAATAAATATATTACAAATAGAAAGCGTTGTGCAATATTTAATTATATATATGTACATAGACTACACTTATAATTTTAAAATGATATTTTATTATATTTCAACACGCTCATTTAAAATTTTTATTATTTATTGTTGGCAACACCATTGTTTACATTTTTGATCTCGAATTATATTTCCGACTATAGAAAGCGTGTAAGTGTTGATAAACAGGGCATTAGGATAGGAAGAGGATAACGGCTACTTTTTTGACCTTTTCAATCATGCAAAACGCCATTCTTTAAGATTAATTAATTTTTAGATAAGATCGCAAACCCGAAAATAAATCACAACAAAGCACAAAATAGTCACCATCTTGTTTGTCAAATTGTCCTTGACGTTTCATTAGAGATGCCACATAAAAAAATTTCAAATAATTCTAAAGCCAAATTTTGTTAGCTAAACAAAAAATATTATTGCCATTTATATGACGTAAGGGATGTTTTTAGGTTTCCGTAGCCAAATGGCAAAAAATAGATACCCTTATAGATTCGTTATGTCTGTCTCTCTGTCTGTCACAGCCACTTTTTTGTATTTTATGTTCGAATGGAAGTGTGTGTGTGTATGTTTTTTTTTTTTCTGAGGGGAAAAATACTATTACGTATCGTGGGGTCAGGATGCCAGGGACCCCTTATGTCGGACTCGGTCTGGTGACCTATACCGACCTCGTTGTTCCCCGCGGGATTGCCGTCAAGCATTTCTTCACGGGGAGGGACTTAGCTGTTAGCAGCTACTTCCACTCGATGCTTGACTTATTTGGGACCTTTCCCTCTCTTGGGTGCGTAGCTCCTCTAGCACTTCGGTTGCATAGCCGTTTGTAGCATCCCAAGCTTCCTGTGATTCCAGCAGCATGGTTAAAATATTTTCTGGCTGAATCCTGATTGTGCTTTTTATCGCCTCTTCCCATTTACTTCGGGCAGCTTCAAATCGTGGACAGACAAAGAATACGTGCTCCGCGTTTTCATTGGTCCCAGTGCACGTAGGGCATTCCGGAGAGTCGTCATGCTTAAACCGTAGAGGTATTCGCGAAAGCAACCATGTCCTGAAAGCATTTGTGTGAGATAGTACCCAACTTCTCCGTGTTTGCGGTTTAACCATACTTCTACTTTTGGTATGAGCCGATGAGTCCATCTACCTTTACTTGAGGCGTCCCAGTGAGCCTGCCAATGATCCAGGCTAATTTTTCTTTCCAACCGAACTGAGGTATCTCTTCTGAGGTAGCAAAGAGACCTTCGTTCTTCGGCGAGTATTTGTAGAGGTAACATACCAGCGATGATACACACTGCGTCCTCGGAGACAGTTCGGAACGCACTTGCTACCCGCAATGCACTTAGTCTGTACACAGATGCAGCTTTACGCCGAGATTCCTGATTAGTTAGTGCATTTGACCAGATAGGAGCGCCATACATCAGCACTGATGTAGCTTCTGAGGTCAGCAAGAGTCGCCTTTTCTGTTTTGGTCCTCCGACATTTGGCATTAGTCGTGACAGATTGGCCACCACTGCTGTTGACTTTGTTGTTATGCTTTCAACATGTTTCTTGAAATTAAGACGGGCGTCAATCAGTACTCCAAGATACCTAATAAAAGGCTGTGTCGTAAGTGTAATATTTCCGACTCTGAGTAGCATTGTTTCTGTCTGTTTCCTGCTTGTGATGAGGACGGCTTCCGTTTTGTGATCTGCAAGGTGTAGCCCGACCTGCTGCATCCAGTTTCTAATGACTTCATATGTTTGGTCGAAAGCCCAGTTGATCTGATCGATGTATTTAGCAACTATTACGATAGCCACATCGTCCGCGATAGCAACAAGTCGTGTTTTGGCTGGAAAGTCTTGTTTCAGTAATGCGTCATACATGATGTTCCAAAGCAGAGGGCCCAACACTGACTCTTGCGGTACGCCTCCATTTACTCTGTACTCTTTAGGTCCAATGTCAGTGTCATACTTAAGAACGCAGTCCGAGAAGTAGCTCGCTACTATATTCCGCAGATAGGTAGGTACATTGAACTGGGCTAATGCTTCCATAATCACATCCCATTTGGCTGAATTGAAGGCATTTTTGATATCTAGCGTTGCAACCAGACAGTACTCTTTTGTGCCTCTTTTCCATCTGGCTCCAGAAATAGACCGCTGTGCAGTACTGATCACCAGGTCTATTGCATCTAGGGTAGATCGGCCCTTTCGGAATCCATACTAGTTCTCAGCAAGTTGCGGTTCTACAGCGCTTTCTATGCGTCTTTGTATGATACGCTCCAGTACTTTTCCGGCGGTATCTAGCATGCATAGTGGCCGGTATGATGATGGCTCAATTTTTGGCTTGTGTCTTTTATAGAGAAGCACTAGTCTTTGTGCTTTCCATGTTCTTGGGAAGGTTCCTTTGTGTGTGTGTGTGTGTGTGTGTGTGTGTGTGTGTGTGTGTGTGTAAATATATAATGAAAATGGTTTTTATTTGAGGCTCTTTCGAGTCTAAACCACTGATCGTATCGACATGAAACTACCACCATCCGATGTGAAATTTATCCTAAATGGTTGACGGCTACTTAAATTTTTATTGTATTTGTAATAAGATGAATAAAATTTATTTTATTTCCTTTTAAAATTTGCCCAGCAAAACTAGCCGTTAGTTATTTTATAAAATGAAATAAATAGTAGCCCAATAACATTTAATGGTAGTGTACTATAATAAAACATAAAAAGTAGAAGCATCTCCGTTTCTCAAACATTAAAAATTTCCATTCATTTGTAATTCAAAATATTTGATCCTATACGCCGTAGGGACCTAGAATATACGAGAAAGCAATGAGTTTGATTAGTTCCGTATCGGCTCGAACTCTTAGAACTCGTTATCAAGCAGCGTTTGTCATCCACTGTATTGTTTCGTAACCTCAAATTTTTTGGGTACGTTTGATGTCATGAAGAAATATCCATCCAATGCCTTGTAGTATACGGAAGCGTGGACGGCGCACTATCAGCAAGCACATTACCCATGAGAAAATTTGACCAAGTCAAAACAGTATTGGGCGAACCACTATACTAATGTGTATGTACTAGGAAAGCAGCGGTATGCGAAAAGTGGCGAAGAATTGTAAGGCAGGAAGTAACGACAACGACTACTACATCATGAGTGTAGCACTACGAATACAAAATATATTTTTTGCAAAGATTAACGCAGTAATAATGTACCGTGTTCCCCTTAAGGGAATAGATGCAGCCCCGCTATCCTTAAATTCAGACTGTGGAAAACTAAGCACAATTTCGCGGCATGATGTACGCGCGACGTCAACATAATTCAGACCCCCGCTGCGCACGCGCAGGACGCACTCATTATTTTTAAAACATAGCGCACTTATAACAGCAATATTGCCGCAAAAAGTTGATATATATTAGTGTAAAAAGGTTTTACTTGCTGCAAGGATAATGGCTGCCTGTTTAGCTGGTTCATATTCGCGGCACATTTATAATCGCGACATTTTTATGATAACAATCATAATATATGTTATATACATAGATAAATGAAATAGTATATCTTCACGCATCGTGGGGTGGCCGGAGTGTGCAAACACAACAGTTGTTCACAGTATCATATTCTTTCAATTAAATTATAGTTTATGTTTCATTTGAAGATATTGAGAACTGATAAGCATGATGCCAGACAACAACTTCTGCTCACAACGAAGCGATAGCTACTGCATTAGATATTTTATATAATTTACCATCATATATAAACTCATTTGCAAAAAAAATGGGGGGTTTTAATTTTTTAGAAAATACAATACCAAAAGAGATTTTAATGATTTGAGAATTATACTGACACATTTATGAACTGTTGTGGTGCATAAAAAATATTCCAAATTTAAATTGCGTATCGTGGCAAGAATCATTGATAGTTTGTATTAACTCTAAATCATTTTTAGATAATTATTGTCGGATAGTCCTATTTCCTTGATACTTATAAGTCTTGATACCAATATTTAGCGTTCTCTAAAATGGTTGATAGAACGATATGCTAATAAAAGATATCTTCTTATGTCGACCTCAAAAAGACACTAGAGGAGGTAAGAGGTGTACAAACAAGTTTACGGATTGTCAGGAGGAGTATATATGCAGTCGCCGTCCAGCCTGTATAATAAGTTTGCTTTCAAGAAATAACCCCTTATGGTAGAGGCTCAGTTATATCTTGGGCAGCGATTAATATATTGGACCGTACGGTGATTGTCTTCATAGAAAACTTCTTCTTCTTTGAAGGGTTTCGTTTTACCCATTCTATGGTTAATTGCGAGTCGCATGTGAAAGGTTTCCATAGACATAGAGAGATAACACTGCGTGCTTTTTAGATATTTTTGTAGAAGAAACAAAAGATAGTGATGTAATGAGAAAATTGGTATAATTTATTTAGATTCTAAATAACGGGCTTTAAGAAAAGGGTGGTTAGGGGTTAACTTGTCGTCAGGTAGAGCATCCTAAAAATAAAATCCTATACTGATTAATATCATGTGGGTCTGTTTGTCAAGACCCAAAATATCAAGAGCAGGTTATATAGGTACTTACTTTAAGGCAAAATTTACAACTTATTATACAGCATTCAGTTTCTTAGTCTAACCTTATAAAAACTATACGGGCTTTCAAGTTTTAAATAGGAACATTTTGTAGGAAAAGCGCTTAAGTGGCATTGCTTAGAGTAGGGTATGGGGCAGGTCGTTTTCGTCCCTAAAATATAGCGTACGAAACGATGACTGGTCCGTGCGTCATGCACATGAACGAGAGTTGCTTGTGCGAGTGAAAGAAAAATTCTAAATTGTTCTTTCCATTTATTTTATAATCATTAATGTGAAATCAAAAAAACAAATCAAAATCATAACACAAGGAGACATCTTAGAAGTCACACTTGTTTACTTTTAAAAGAAAGCTATTGCTGGTTGAGATGTTAGCTATTTCTAGTTGACATTGTTAGATATTGCGGTGTGAGATTGTTAGCTATATCTGGTTGAGATTTTTAGCTATTGCTGGTTGAGATTATTAGCTATTGCTGGTTGAAATTGTTAGCTATCAAATCAAAATCATAACACAAGAAGACATCTTAGAAGTCACACTTGTTTACTTTTAAAAGAAAGCTATTGCTGGTTGAGATGTTAGCTATATCTGGTTGAGATTTTTAGCTATTGCTGGTTGAGATTATTAGCTATTGCTGGTTGAAATTGTTAGCTATCAAATCAAAATCATAATACAAGGAGAAATCTTAGAAGTCCCACTTGTTTACTTTTAAAAGAAAACACAGCATTCTAAAGCTCTTTCAATCAATCATCAATGCACGATTGTTGTATCCTAACCTAACCTAACAACAATCACATATTAAAAACTTTCGTTTAAACAGACTAATGAGTTCTTATAATGACATCAAACTATTTTAATATGGAGGTAATATGGATATTTTTCATAGGGCTAATTCAAATTCAAATTGTTTTATTCAAGATAGGATTTGAACTTGGATTACAAAATAGGATTTGACGCCTTAGACCCGAGAAGAACAGGTATAACAAACCAGTGGGAGGCTCCTTTGCACAGGAAGCCGGCTAGATTATGGGTACCACAACGGCGCCTATTTCTGCCGTGAAGCAGTAATGTGTAAGCATTACTGTGTTTCGGTCTGAAGGGCGCCATGGCTAGTGAAATTACTGGGCAAATGAGGCTTAACATTTTATGTCTCAAGGTGACGAGCGCAATTGTAGTGCCGCTCAGAATTTTTGGGTTTTTTGAGAATCCTGAGCGGCACTGCATTGTAATGGCGTATCAATTACCATCAGATGAACGTCATGCTCGTCTCGTCCCTTATTATCATAAAAGAAAGGTATAACAAACCAAGCGGGCTTCTTCTTTTTTTTTATAAAAAATCCTTACGATAAGACTGGTACTGTTCAAAGGATTAAAACGCGTGTATTTGTAGCTGTATACTTACATTATTGCATTACATTATGTTTTTGCGTAATAGTTATATTTTTATTATTATGTATTTAACACGTATAATGAACGTTTTGTTGAATTAATAAAAATATTTATAATAAAAATGTTTAAATTAATAAATATTTATACTTTGTAAAAGAAAAACTAAATAAATTTGTATTCTTTATTGTTACCACATGTTAACTGGCGATCGCTATCCATCAATTATTTAAATGAATTAAAATATAATCGATAGACATAAAATTAGCACATTATTAATATGATAATTAGTACAACGGTTCTGGTGACATGAATCTTTTTATAGACAACTTAATGGTCATTTGGCTGCCCAGGCAAGCCCAGCCGAGTAAATAAACATGATTTTATCAAAGTTAAACAATATTTGCTTTAATAGGTTATTTTAAAGAAGAAAAGAATATATATATCATTTCCTTGACCTTGATTAATTAAGTGATTGTTAAAAGACGTTCATGTGGCAAAGGTTATGAATATAACATAAATTACATTCTTAATGATACCACAGATTGGAAAAGGAGCGGCCGCAGTCAGGCTTTAAAAAAATATTTATTTTATCAAAAACAAGAAGAACGCTAAGTTTCTTGCATCCGATCATCTCAGGTCTGAGGGATTCAGTTCACAATGCTATTTTATAATAGTATTATTAACATTAACTGTTTACGTTAATGGCTACTATATAATTATTGTGATAGTAACAAGATAGTTTCTAGTGTCGTAACAATGAAAATTCCTGTTTAGACCAAAATAGTGACAAGTTTAGTATATATACGTATATTTCAGAGATATATCTCCTGAGAAAGAGAAGTTTTATAGGATCACTTTGGTGTCGGTCTGTCCGTCAAGATCCTCTCGGGGATGAGTGGAGATGAATTTGTTGAGCGTTGAATCAAGTTAGCGTTGATTTTTTTTGTCCCCTGCTGGACTATGATATGTGTGACATCTTTCTTTAGCAATACATCTCACTGAGTAGTATGAAGGATACGTCGAAAAAAAAGGCAAACTGTAAGCCTCTATTATCAGCTACGCACGCACACCAAAACAAAGTGACTAATTGTAAAATATCATACATACTAAAGTAATAAACCTGGCCTGTTGTCATGTGTTACCTAATAGTCTATCTAGACGTATAAATATTCTAATTTATTTAATAATAATCAGCAAAAAAATTTCATATATGCACTGAAATGTATTCCAATGTAAACATTAAATAAATTAAGTTAATGTCATTACAAAGATAAAAACCCATCAAGAACTTAAACAAGTGCTAAGATTATCGTCCACTGCGCCATTATTAATAAATATTATTGCCAGTCAGCAGTTAGTGTCATTATCATTTCACAAAATGGCCGCGTGTCACGTTACCTGATACACTTTCCAAATTATTCAAATAAAACCGGCCGGAACATTATCCGTGCGTTATTATTGTTAATTGGTGACTTTACGAATCGAACACCGTCGGTTTAATCTTCCGTTATCTCGGCAATAAATTATAAAAAAATATTTTTATTTGTAGTATTAGTCATCGGTCGCGAGTTTGTGTTTCATTCATTCACTCGGACCTGTTTTTACGGTTTTGATTTTATGCCGTTTGTCGATAAAGCGTTTTATGATTCTTTAATAATAAACGGGATTTTTGATGCGATTCGTTGTTCTTCGATTAAGCAAACAACAGTTGACATTTCAATGAACAGAATGTGGTAATAAATAATAAAAACTAAATTTTTACTAAGCTTCTATATCATGTGAAATAAAAAAAAATACAACTTAATAATCAATAATATAAGAAAGCCTCCTAGTTGGTAATTAACATTGGTTGACCGTTTCGCGTAGCTGACAAACACTTTTTAACATAATTGAAAAATTATTTGGGTGTGTTGGGACAAACACTTTTTAACATAATTGAAAAATTATTTGGGTGTGTTGGGCATTTCATTTTGTGAGCCCTGAACGAGACTGAGCTGTTACTGAGCGTTCGTTCGATAACCTCCCTAAAATCTTCTCATCCCAAATACCACAATGTCTGAAGATAAAAGTTTTTACCACACTGGTTTGTTACTAGATTACATACGGAACGCAGAAGTAGTGGCTCACTATGGGACTTATGAGGAAGCTCATGGTCCCTCAGAGGGCATTGGAGAGGGTTATGCTCGGAGTTTGTGCGACCCAGCCCAGATGATTGCGAAACTTAAGTGGCAGTGGGCAGGGCACATAGCTCGACGGAGAGATGGCCGTTGGGGCAGTAAAGTCCTCGAATGAAAACCACGTACCGGAAGACGCAGTGTTGTTAGGCCTCTCACAAGATGGACCGACGATCTGGTCAAATAGGTTGGATGAGGGCAGCGCAGGACCGATCATCGAGAGATTTTGGGAGTGGCCTTTGGCCAGCAGCTCGGATATATGACGGTCGTTCGGCTAATATAGGCTCGAGTGGACTAAAGGAGACTTGGAGCTCGCTTATTGAAGTTTTCACTTATATGTCTGGAATAATATTTATTATATAGCTACTGTTTTCTATAATATTTTCTATAATATTTCATAAATTCTGTTACAAATAAAATACGTGACGCAATGTAATCTTAATAAACTTGTATATATTTCTTTATTGAAGATCTACACACAGTTGATATGAAATATTTAAAAAGTGCTTGTTCTAGAAACTTCTTAAGCGACTCGATTTCGACGTGTCACGTAAAGCAAACCATTTCTTCTAAGACTCTAGTTACTCTCTCTTAGTTTGTAGCCCATGGGGTTCAGACCTGGTCTAGACGGAGCTCAGTCTTCAGTTCTGATAAAGTCCGGAACTTCCAGCTAAGCTTCGGTGAAATCATTGTTAGAACATCTTTTAAGTAATAATTTATAAAAATTAATTTGGTATTTTTTTATGAAAATAATGTACTAGACGAGCAGGATGTTCAGCTGATGGTAATTGGTAGGCCCTGCCCATTACAATGCAGTGCCGCTCACGATTCTTGAAAAACCCCAAAAATTTGGAGCGGCGCTACAATTGCGCTCGTCACCTTGAGACATAAGATGTTAAGTCTCATTTGCCCAGTAATTTCACAAGCTACGGCGAACTTCAGATCGAAACACAATAATGTTTACACATTACTGCTTCATGGCAGAAATACGGAATAGAAACAAATTCATTAAATTAGTGAAATTATTTATATCCCAGGAATCATCAAAGTAGATATAAATTAACAACTATCATTAAATTTAATTAATATCAATAAACAGTAATTAATAAAAAGTAACTCCGTTTACCTGCCACCTCCGTTTTCATGATGATAATCTTGATCTTACCCTATATAAGTTGTATAAATTAGTTTCAACGGTAATCTGATCTTGATAAAAATTTTTGATGCTCGGATAGAATAGATGCCCAGTGGAATTTCTAAGTTAAGCTTCATGAGGATGGAATATAAATACCATTTGTGAGCAAATAAATAATAAGTGTCAGCTTTGGGAAATATTATGATTATCAACAGAATTAATATGATTTTTGTAATGACATACAAATGTTTCTTGAAACTCAGGTAGAGAATGATTTCAACGAAGCTCGAGCTGGAAGTTAAAGTTGTGGACTTTATCAAAGCTGAAGACTAAGCCCCGTCTAGACCAGGTCTGAGCCCCATGGACTACAATATATGTTGAGTCTTAGAAGAAATGGTCTACTCTACGTGACACGCCGAAATCGAGTCGCTTAAGAAGTCTCTAGAACAAGCACTGTTTAAATATTTCATAGCAACTGTGTGTAGATCTTCAATAAAGAAATATATATACAAGTTTATTAAGATAACATTACGTCACGTTTTTCATTTGAACAGAATTTATGGCCTTATATTTTAAGGAATTTAAAAATATAAGCTACTTATGATGCATGACTAGCACTGATAATGTCTAAACAGCATCAGTCGATGTAAGCAATAACAGTGAAACAGGAATTATTGATCGTTGCGACAATGGAGCGTGCACGAAGTTCTGCTCCGGTTAGAGGGTCCCACTACCATTCCCCCCTGTGCCTGTGCTCTGTACCTATTATGGCAACCTACGACCTAATGTGCCATCCTAAAAGATCATGAACAGGTTAACGATATTATAGAGCAAGGCGCTTATTCTCAAACTACTGTAAAAATCTCGAAACGCATCAATAAGATGTCATTTCTATCATCCGTGCCCCTTCGCAGTAACAGAAATTCAACATTATGTCGTAATTTAAAAATTATAAATTTACTATAGGTTTTATTTTATTTTCGACTTTAATTGGATATTTTTAGAATGATAACTATTTACCACCTTATTCATTATGGTCCGCTAACTTAAAACAGCCGCTAAGGAGTGTTTTTTCTCATTCTGACTTAGGTCAATAGAAGAAGACAGAGTGAGAATTAGCAATGCTAAAAAGTTAGCAGACTATTTAAATATTTTAAGTTTTGAATAAGTTAACTCGCTATTCCTCCCATAAACACTTAAGTTTCATGAGGATGGCTTAAATTATTTAGTAGTTTGTTTCTCGTACATTTTGAACAATAAATAAAATAAAAAAAATAACTATACCGATATTTCGTTAATTTCCAATCTTGCGTTGAAGATAAGAACGGGGAACGAAGGAAATAGCTATCGCGACAGAAGTATCTTTCTGACGACAAGTGACAAAAAATACTTTCATAACTGTCATTTCCTGGACCTTAATAAATAAGGTGATTTTGATTTGGTTGGTATATAGGCCTCCACAATCAGCTCCTTCCAGAAGTTCAGAACTATATTATAGAGGGTATTAGATGGCTCCTGTATATTCTAGGATAGGATTACATGAGGAACCTTTTAATTTTGACAGACATCCTTTGCACTTAGGGCTATCCCTAAGGGTATGCTTGGTGGTATATTGTGTCCTGGTGTATTTCCCCTCCGTAATACGTATGAATATCTGACGAGTCAATGTTCCAGTCCAGTTTCTGAGATTTTCGGGCAATCTATAGTTTGTTCGTTAGGAGCGAATACATGAATTTGGCTGTAGGGCAGTGGCATGAGTGGCATAGAGCCTTAGTCACTTAGCTTCACCTTACCAGTTCATCCGCCGCAGGGTTACCATATGAACTACTCTGTATCTTATTCCATTGTAGAGTCACATCATTGTCAGAGACATCTCGTTCCAAGGATTGATTACAAGGTGTTAATAGACGGATAGTACCCTGACTTTATATTTTATTGTTAGCCATGTCCGTTTCTTCGCTAAGCAGTAGTGCGGAGGCACTCATTCTATTACTGAAGGGTCCCGTAGCTAGTGAAATAAATGACTGGGCAGAACTTTACATATGATTTTATATATTGTTAGTGTATGTGGGCTTATGTAAATATGGGTTGTCAAGTATCCTGTGCAGAACCGCACTATGATGGACAGATTGTATCACTTACTATTCGGTGTCTTACACATATTTTTTGTAAGACCATTTCTAGTGTTAGCCTTTACTATTTTTATGCTACGAGTCTGTAGAAGGCATTAATCTTAAATTCTTGTTTATATATTGTTTTATTATTAAAATGAGATAATGTTCTTTCTTTATCGATACTATCAACGATGGTGTTAAGTTTATGATAATAAATAGCGTTAAAACAGTTTAAATGTTATAAAATCATATTCATATGGCTTAGACCATAGTTCTATTGATAAATTTACAATAATTTATCGAACTGTATATTTGAACAGTTATTTTTTCATTTTATTACATACCATTATTGTAGGTTGTTGATAATCTATCAAATAACATTATGCAGACCGTCGCGGAAACTTTGCCACGATAATATTGAATTACATTAATCTTTCGCGGTTTCACTGAAAACAAAATGAATCTGCTGTTGTGGGATGCGAATTGCATCGACATTGTGACTCCTTCTAATGTCCAAGCTACTTCAGTTGGTGCAGGGGCTGCTGCTTTGAATAGCGAGGACAGCAAACGTCACTTATATGTAGATCTCAGTGAGTCTTACATCTTTGTACCGTTTTGTGACATGGTCCGTGGGGCCCAGAGGCGCGTAAAAAGGTACAAAGTACTACGCGCCTCGATAGGGCTACTGTAAACCTAAGCGCTGGCAGCTGCCATATAGCTATTTCAGTCTACGGATCAGCATAGCTATCGAACACGGAAATGCAGCCAGTATTTTTGGTACACTTCCCCGTATGATTGTTTTAATTAAATGTAATCATAGAAGCTTACAATAGAAGAAGAGAGTTCTATAGTCATTTAGTACATTTGATGTTATTTTATTATTCAAAAATATAACAGTTTTTAAAACTGAAAATCACGCGTAAAATAGAAGAAAATAATGTCTACTACTCATATATTTATTTAAAAAGTATTATTAACTTTTAAATAAAATTAAAAGATTTTATTGTATTATTTATTATTATTTTTATTATGGAACATCAACATCATGTTATATTTAACAAACAATGAGTCTCACTTTATAAAAGAACAAATACTGATACACATGACTATAATCACTCAGTTTGGTTCATAAGTAAAAACTAATTCCAAAAACATATAACTAAATAACAATAATGGTTATGAGATCAACTTAAGTAATTTAATTTTTTTAAGGTTATTTTCATTTTAAAAGGAGTGAAAATGAAATAACTGAATATAAAAATGAATAAAAGTGCTTACTTAGGAATTGAATGGTGACAATATCTATATATTTTTATATTATTTTATAATATTATACTATTTTTATTAAAATGAACTTGAATGTAGTAAAAAAAATTGAAGAGAGAATGTTGATTACTATTACCATAATGGTATAACAATCAGTTTTACAATAACTGAATTTTGAGAATAGCCCCCCATGCATCGGGTACCGATAGTATTGTATTGGCAAGTGCGCTGTGAAGACATAGGTCGCGGGTTCAGCACATCAATATGTTTAATGACTTATTCATGATGGTTGTTCAACCGCGGATCAAATAGTACTTAACTTGTATATTGCACAATCACTCTTTAATATGGAACCTTCTATCTGTCTGCGAATTATTAGCATTTTATACTTACCGTTCTAAACACATTAATTGAAGCCCTTTACTCGAAATCAGAATCCCAGTTATGAGAACAATAACACAGTAATATTAGCTATTAAAATAATGCTTAGTGTACTCAAAACAGTGAAGTTACTAAAGAGTAAAGGCAGTACGTTACTTATTCGGTATTTACTATATTATTTTATTTTTGTTTCAGTAGATCAGGTTGTATTTTGAGATTTCTTAAAATCTACGGGTCCGAATCAGTTTGAATTGAATTCAAAATCTAAGTTTAGTCAAGCCCTTCCGAATGGCGCCAACCGTAATGAAATCGGTCGAGCCGTTCAATACTTATAAAAGGCTTACATTCCTCCATGACAAATGGTGTCCCCCAAGGCTCTGTGTTGGGCCCGCTCTTTTGGAACATCATGTACGATAGGCTATTAAAACAGGATCTTCCACTCGGTACAGAACTTGTTGCCTTTGAAGATGACTTGGCAATTGTCATCGTATCAAAATACATTGAAGAAATTAATTGGAGATTTGATGAGACCTTTGCTGTAGTGCGTAGATGGATGGACAAAGTAGGCCTTAAACTCGCAGAGCACAAAACTGAAGCCGTCCTCATCACCAGCAGGAAAAGGATAGAAACAGTATCGTTAAAAGTAGGAAACCACGAGATCACCTCTCAACCTTTCATACGATACCTCGGGTTGATGATAGACACACATCTAAATTATAAGTAGCAGGCGGAGTATGCTGCAGACAAAGCGACTGCGGTGGTGCCAAAACTAGCCAGGCTCATGCCAAATGTAGGAGGTCCAAAACAAAAAAGAAGAAGGGTTATTCGAAGGGTGCATCGGTTGTCACGTCAATACTGATGTACGGAGTAGCCACCTGGTCATAAGGACTAGCAAAACAAGAGGTACAACGCAAAATAACACCAGTTTACAGACTGAGTGCTCTCCGCGTAGCGAGCGCTTTCCGTACAGTCTCGGGTGAAGCTGCATTTGTCATAGCTGGAACCCTACCTCCAGACATACTGGCTGAAGAACGTAGAGCGATGTTTTATCAAAGGAAGACGGAAACCTCAATGTCGCCAGCTGAACTCAAAAGCAAACAAAAACAGAGGAGTTTGCAACGATGGCAAGAACGCTGGAGTGCTTCGAGTAAGGGACGTTGGACCTACCCGCTGATACCCTAAATTGCACCATGGGTTAACCGCAAGCATGGGGAGGTTATCTATTACCTGACCCAGATGATCTCTGGCCACGGATGTTATAGACAGTACCTCCACAGATTTAAGCACGAGGACTCCCCAGATTGCCCAAACTGCACAGACGCACCTGAAGTTGCGAATCATGTATTTTTTAAATGCCATCGATACATAACCGCTCGGGACAAATGGGAGAAGACACTAGGTACAAGCATTACACCTGATAACCTTATCAGCATAATGCTTACTTCTGTAGTAGCCTGGAATGCAACCAGTGCATACGCTGCAGAAATATTAAAAGATTTGCGTAGGTTAGAGAGGGCAAGAAAAGCCGCTGCAGTAAACTTAAAGTTTGTTTAGTTGGAGGTAGCAAAAGCTAATTCTCCCCCCGTGAAGAAATGCCTAGCGGCGATTCCATGGAGACTAGGTAGATAGAAGAAGAGGCGGTTTTTTAGTCGGTATTGGTCTTCAAACCGAGCCCGATATACGAGATCAATACGACCACGATCTTATGATACGTAAAAGTATTTTTCCCCTCAGAAAAAAAAACACATACACAGACATACATACAGACGTACGGTCACCATCACAGGAATAGTCAGGGAAGCTTCCTTAGCCCTTAAAAAGTCGAGATCTGATGAATCCAATCTAGGTCCAATCCAAAACTGGAGCGGCCACAACTGGTGAAGTTTGCGCTCCAACCTGCACCCATCTAGATCCATAACCCGGAAAACCTGAGTATAGATAGCCACTATGAGAAAGCCTTTCTGAAGAAAGATCGAGATCTGGGCGGAGCTTCAGTCTCTTCAGAGGTGCCTTAGTACTTTGATTATCGATATATCGAAGCGTTGAAGTGTTTGTATGGAAACGCCACCATGTTAGTCCGTCTCCAAGATTAGTTATCGAAGCCTATCCGACTACTGCAGTACGGTGTCAGACAAGGCAATGTCATATCGCCGAAGCTGTTCACCGCTCCATTGGAAGATGTCTTTAAACTTCTGGGCTAGAATGGGCTGTACATCAATATCAACGGCGAATACATCACTCATCTTCGATTCGCAGACGATATCGAAATCATGTTAGAGACTGTGAAAGACTTAAGCCATATGCTGGATGGTATATAGCTCATATCTCAATACAGCTTCCCAAGGAGTAGGTCTCAAAATGGACATGGACAAAACGAAGATCATGTCTAATGTCCAAGCCATACCTACCCCCGTAACAATTGGGAACTATACTCTCGGAATCGTTGAAGAGTACAATTACCTTGTACAAATAATCCAGTTGATCAGGTCCAATTTAGGGAAAGAGGTCACTCATCGAATCCAACTCGGATAGGCAGCGTTCGGGAAGCTCCGTAAAATCTTCTCGTCAAAAATACCACATTGTCTGAAGACGAAGGTTTTCAACCAATGTGTGTTGACATACGAAACGCACGAAGACGTGATCGCTAACTATGAGCTATATGAGGAAGCTCATTGTCGGTCAGAGGACAATGGAGAGGATTATGCTCGGAGTTTCGATGCGTGATCGAATCAGAAATGAGGAGATCCGTAGGAGAACCTAAGTCACTGACATAGGTCAAATGGTTGCGAAACTGAAGTGGCAGTGGGCAGGACACATAGCTCGACAGAGGGCCGTTAGGGCAGTGAAGTCCTGGGATGGCGACCACGTACAGGAAGATGTAATGTTGATAGGCCCACCAAAAGATGGACCGACGATCTGGTCAAAATCGCTGGAATACATTGGATGAGGACAGCGCTAGACCGATAGTCATGGAGATCTTTAGGGGAGACCTTTGACCAGCATTGGATCTGTTTCGGCTGAAATTATGATGAATGAAATGTCCTAAAAATATTACTTAATTTTGCCGTATGTCATTACTTCCAGAATTTGATCCTTATGATCGACACATCGTATTATTATACTCACCGCTTTAAAAAGCAACGAGCAGTGTTCATATAACACGTCTCAATGAATTCGCTCCCTAACTTACAAATTATACAGAAACTATTCGCTGGTGCATCGGCAAGTTGGTTGTGATGCGATCATACAAGACAAATAGTGCTACCATGTTTATTTGCTTTTTATAGACCGTTAATTTTAATTGATTGACGTAGAAAATTTTCCTATTAAACCTAATGACGTTTGACTAAGGCCACCTGTGGCAACCGTTTATCCATACAGATTCTTTAATTCATCGCGTTTTTATTGAACATTACTTAATTCAAATTATAAATGTCAAAATGTATGATACCGTCCGTAAGATACCTAATTAGTATTTATTCGGTTAAAACCCAATAAATACTAATTAGTTACACACCGTCTTGTGTGTAACACTGGCAATTACGCCCCGCAGTGTTGCCAACATTTTCCTAATTTTAATGGATGTATTAGATAGTCGTCATAAAATATTTTATGCGTGCTGTCAATGTTATTGCTTACGCGTGTTTTGAGATGAACCAGTTGTATTTAAGAAAATGTCTTAAGTCTTCGATAATAGTATATTTATTTTTTTATTATTATTAGATATATTCAACCATAAATGGATGAACATCAGGCTCAATTATTACTCATCAGCTGCCCTAATTACTTCACTAATAATGCTATGGGTAGGTATTTACACAGGTCATCTCTCTACTATGAAAATAGCCCAGAAGTCCTACCATCAACTTGTAATTCCGATGCAGTTCAGTTTAGGTACCTAAACTGAATCGCTAAAATTCGTAGCATGAAGTATCTTTTACTGAATGGCGTTTGGGTCGCTTATAAAGAATGAACAAAATAAATTTGTCTGTGGTCCGCGGTGTGAGAAAGAGATGACGCTCTACAGTAGTTGCGTTTCGAAACCTAAAATGATTTGATTGTAGCGGTTTTTTAGCGTAGAAAAAACTAAAAATACATTTTCAAAATTGCGCTTTATAGCGTCAATTTATAAATCATTAAGCCCTTTTTTGTACTTATTAAATAATAGTAATATAAATTAATATAGTTCTTTAAATTACAAATTAAATGTTTGCTTAGGTGTTTTCGTAAAAATAACGAGTTATGAACGCACCTCCTGTCAAATCAAACATCAATGGAGTTTCTTCTTGTGAACAGGCTATAGCCCGGGTCCTACTGCCTCGTCTTTAGTATTTTCATTGTTGGTATTTATTTTCATTATTTTGTTTTCAGTTTTCATCAATAAAATTTTCCTTTTCTGTATGTTTTCAATATTTTTTCAAAGTTATTAACAACACGATTCACTTTACTCTAAGGAAGTAGCAACTTTTTTCGAATCGCTCACTTTGATACCTATGTTAGCAATCCAGTTTAGGTTGAAATATTACCTCATTGTACGAATGAATGAACGAACTAAATCAGTTTGCGATTCAATTGACATCATTTTTGACATTCAATTGAAATCATTGCGATTTAATCAGTTGATTTGACGTCAACCTAAATTAGATAGCTCTAATCACGTCGTGGTACGAAACAGCAAATCAGTTCATTTAAGGTTGTCAATTGAATCGCAATAAGAGTACACGGTAGGCACGCTGGAGTAGTTTAAAACCTAGTTCAAGTTGTCAACCTTTGAATTACCTCGCATGATTGTGTTGCATCAAATAACGTACATATATTTAAAAAAGAATTGGAATATATAATAGGAAGTGACAATAATATAACATATTACAACAACTGACACTTGGTAAACCTCATGAAGCTACACACCAGCGGTGCTATTCAGGTGACTTCAATATTGCTGACATTAATTTCCAATCCTATTAACGTTTTGCTGTAACGTTAACTAAACCATAACATGGATCAGAGCCGCACGTCAGCGATATTTGAACAACAAGCTCGCTCGAAATTACCATTATATTGTTCTACCAAATCTAAAATATTTCTACTTCAATTAAAAGGCTTATCTATTCTCTATTACATGTTTTTGTCAACTCAACCAAACGTCCATGCATAATAAGCATCCCATCAACCGAAGTTTAATCTTGTTACGAGACTACGCATCATATACATTTATATCCCTTAACCTTTCCGTTCCGGGAAACTGTGATCGCGCGGTATGCCTCAGATCGGCATGATTTTGGCGCTCGCGCAGCGTTTTAGATATAGAGATAGATTAGATTGCTCATAATTAGGATGATTTGAGTGTATCTATCTGAAAGCTATTGAAACAAGCTATAAGACCATGCAAAATAAATCATCTTATAAACAAAATAAGAGTCAGAAGTTGGTGAGGGAATAGAGTGCCGTATGGCACACTTGGTTATGCTGTGTCTGAAAAATATAGTGTCCTGGGGCTCTGCCGATTTAGTAGATAAAGCGGAACATCATCACAATTGGAACTGAACTGTCAATTTCTGTTACAAACATACGAAATTCATCTTTTTGACATTAGGTCGCTTCGATCCTTAATTTGTTACGAGAAAAGGGCAACAGCTCGGTAAGGCGCTATAATAGGATTATGAAATTGAAAACACATTGGTAGGTAATAGGCTCTGGTTCAGTACCAGCAATTCTTGGATGAGAGGTATCGATACATAGCCCTTGTTATCGAGTTACATAATGTTTTCCTACACTCGAAAGGTCCACAATGTGAGGTGTAATAATACCCGCCTATATAAGAATCTGATAAATAATTTAACATTAAAAGTTCAGACTAACATGAAAACAAGAATGATAAATGACATAATAGCTTTAAGGGTAAATGTGGTAAAGGCGAAATAGACAACTGTTTTATAATAAAGTCCCAGCCACTGTTCAGGCATTATCTATAAATAAATTTAAATGTTTTATTAAAAGTGGCTCTGTCGTAAATCCTACTACTCCACAGCTGAATATCTAAGTGATCCAACAGCCTAGGACTACATTATGATTATTTTATAGCAATATCATTGACAGTACCATATTGTATATTTTGATTAAAAAGAGCGCAAAAAACAAAGAATGCTGGGAGAGTTTCTTGCGTCACTTCTTCTCTCTCAGAGCACCATTTGTTTTCGAAGCGGTAGTTAGTATCTAGTAACTAGGTAGCACTGAAAATGTTTAGAAAATGAAAAACGGCTTAATGTAGAAAGTTAGTTGGCCGATCTTCGAAAGGAAACACCCACTGAGCTGGTTGTCTTTTAGTTTCGGGTTCGTAGCAATATATCCATTAGCATTCGCTACCTGTCACGGGGTCAAATACAGCATTTGAGTCACTGCCGTTGAACTTATCTAACATTTGGCGACACTAGTCCATGCGAAGGTGTTTCTGGTCGTCGGTTAAAGTATTGGGAATCCATCTGGTACAAAGCTCCCTGACGCCTAAATGTTCGTGTAATATTTTTTGAAGTTGACTCATACCAATGCCTAGGCTTGCCCGTATCTGCTGATAGGTCACTCTCTTATCTTCCTCTATCATGCGTCGCACAGCACTGATGTTATCTATAGTAGTCGCTGTTAAAGAACGTCCCTCACGCGGATCATCATTGAGATTGCTCGTCCACGCTTAAGCTCGTTAAACCAATTGTAAATAGTGGCACAAGATTTGGCTTCATTAAGAAATGCTAATAGCAGCCTATCATAGGTTTGTTGTTGAGTAAGCCCACAACGAAAGTCATAATAAATCATTGAACGAAACTTTTCTCGTTAGGTTCATTTTCACGTGCAATGTTTCTAACTGGCCAGTTCTAAAATCTTTCAGTGTCACCCACGTATATTAGAAAAGATATCAAAAAGAATTTTAAAGCAATCAATTTTGAGAAAATAAATGCCTTTTCATACCTTTTAAAAATCGATACGCATACAATGAATCTGTATAACCATAGAGTATGGAGTGATACTTACATATCAATGTCATAACTCAAATTTATGTCGTAACACGCAATCAGGTAAATTATGAATGGTATTTTACTGAGAGAATTATATTTTAGTAATGATATATGCTTTATTAAAGTTCTATATTTTTAAATAGATTATCTACACAATTTAATTTAAATTTAATAAATAACAAATTATTTACATTTGAAAGAGCGCCATCTGAAATCAATTTCTCAGTTGGCAAGGTGGAAGAGCGCTCGCACGGGTTCGAGTCCCGCATAGTTCATAAATTTTGTTTTCAAAACAATTTGTGTAATTAATCAGTGTGCAACAGCAGTGAGGATTATCACTTTATGCAAAAATAACAAATTGTTTAAATTATTATGTGTTACGTAACAATATCTCAAAAAGTTTAAACTGATAAAAATCTTACTTTTTTCTAATATTTATAATAAAAGATAAACAATATTATATTATCTTTGAAAATTACAATTTAATAAATAAAAGTCGGAATGGTGAAGTGATGTCGTAATAATTCTTTTAAGGTTTCTCAAATTCCTTAAACATTCTTGGTAAAGTGATTAACGCTCCACTAATTGAGAGATTTAGGCGCGTGTTCGGCGTGTGTGCCTTATTTATTAGTTGTGCTTAAGGCAAAGAGTAAGCAGAAAACACGCAAACATGGTGTTTTTAAACAAGTTTTGTGGTGAAAGTATAGCATTTTGAGCTATGAACACTACTTAATCCTGTTACACATATCCTTAAGTCTTATTTGTAGGTTGCTAATGCTTGCTGTTGGTTATAGTTAACACTGCCGAGCCTTTTTGAACTACCACTTTTCTTTGAAGTTAAACAAGTTTTTTGGCATGGCGTGACGCATTTTTGTGGTACTTCTCTCAGAAAAGTTATTCTTATAGCTTGTACTTTTTTGTGTAGGTTCATTTATTCAGATTAGTAGTGAATAACGAGGATTGTAAGCATATAAACTGTTTTCCACGTAAGAATTTTGAAAATATTGGCTTTGTTTCATTGATGGCGGGCCGGCAGCCGTGAACTCATATCGCTCAAAGTCGCTGGCATTTAGTGTCGCCTTAAGTTGTATTTGCTCATGGCTGGTTCCGTATGAATTAATGAAACTAAGTCTTTTGTGGGGCGATGTATATGCTTTTACAACAAGATCCCAGAAAATGTTCAAAACAAAAGTATTACGTTATTCAAAAGAATTGTTAAAAAACGTTTGTGTGGTAAAGGTTATTATAACATAAAAGACTTTCTTAATGAAACCACAGATTGGGAATGGAGTGATCGCCCTCAGGCTATTAAATAATAAGCTTAATTGTACAATATTACTTTGTAAACATATTTATTCGATGAAACAAAAAGCCCGCTGAGTTTGTTGCGCCCATTCTTCTCAGGTCTGAGGCATTCATTTTGGAATGGGTGGTAGTTTTTTGACTTTCTATAAGTGATGTCACATCCTATTTTGAATAAAAATATTTGAATTTGAATTTGAAAATACTTTGTTGCACTAAAATATGCATAATGTATATAAAAGTTCTGGTGGCATATTTAGATGACCTTATCACCAAACAGAAATAGAAGAAACATTACTGTATGTGCGCGTGCGTGGTTAAGATATGATTAAAAATTGGCAAATCAGTTATTGATAAAATAATATGCCGACGTACCTGGTATTCCTGGACACGAACATACATAAACTAGTTATGCCTACTACTCGGTTGGGTCGAGTTAGTAAGTCTTTTGTTGGGCGATGTATATGCTTCTACAATATGATCCCAGAAAATGGACAAAACAAATGTGTTACGAAATTTAAAATAATTGTTAAAAAACGTTTGTGTGGGAAAGGTTACTATAGCATAAACGATTTTCTTAATGACACCACGGACTGGGTGGATAATAAAGCGAACACCCTCGGGCTCTTTAATTATAAATGTTTATTTAAAAAAAAAATTGTTTGTTTAAAAAAAAAGCCCGCTGAGTTTCTTGCGCCCATTCTTCTCAGGTCTGAGACAGTTTCTTTTGAATGGGTGGTAGTTTTTCACGTTCAATAAGTGATTTTGAATCCTATTTATAATAAAAATATTTGAATTTGAATTCGATGGTCTGCAGCTGGGGCCCCCGCTAGTCCTCTAGGAACTCCAGTGCTAAGGTGCGTGCTACTTCCTCTTGGGTGTGTAGATGTAGGTGTAAAAGGCTTTGCGATGCGTTACACCGAGAAATTATCGATTAGATCGTTGACCACTGATGAAGTCTTCTGAAGAACTTGCGTAATTATATGAAGATATATAATTACGCAAGTTCTTCAGTATGAAGATATACGCATATGTATATATATGCGCATGTGTACATTTGCGTGAGTAGTATAATGCTCGGTGATAAATTTGGTAATATTATTAGACGGCGAGATAGACAACTGTCATTATATTACGTATTAACCTCACAGGTGACAATGCGTCTGTTGTCTATGGTATTTCTCTGTCTACAGGCGTCGGCTATAAATTGGCCATAACCAAATAATAATTGCGGCGCATCCAATAACTTTAACTTTATACTAGAGCGCTTGAATCGACACACGCACACATACACAAGATTACACAGCCGCAAAGCAATCTTGGGAAGACAAATATATTATTAAGTGCCATGCCGTACGCCGCTGAGACTGGTCGCTGTCCGAGTTAACTGCGCCACGCCACGCCGTCCGCGTCATCAATCTTTTTTAACCGACTTTAAAAAAGGAGTTTCTCAATTCGTTGGTATGGTTGTATGTACGAGCCCTCCGCCGAGTCGTAGGTATAAATTTCAAGGAGACCGCTGTGTTACGCTTCTGTTCTATTATTTGTATTGTAATCTTATCGCTTTTCAGTTATCCTTTCCAGGCAACCAAAAGGTGTAGATTTAGTAACTTTATTATTGTATCAATTATATTAGAATACTATAGGATAAAAGTTGAAAACCAAATTTTTTTAACGATGCGGGACTCGAACTCGACGTATTGTTGATAAAATCTTTTAATGCCTTGTTTAACTGTCAGATTGTGGCTTCATCTACAGGATCTACTTTACAGTTGTTCAACCCCAATATTTGCATATTAGGAAATTTGATTTGAGATGTCGCTCTCAGTTTGTTGTCAAAGTTTGGTAAACGTTTTTTATGTTTCAAATGTTATTACAAAAATAAAATTTGAATTAATTGTTTTAATTTTAATCACAAATTAATTTAATCCCAGAAGTGAGGGTTATCACTTTCAAACATACACATAAGTAAACAGACACATAAACACACAAACACATACATATTTATTTCATATAACTTACATACATACTCCTAGATATATGTACAGAAGAGGAGAAAACAAATGGATTTAACAGCTTAGTTCGATTAAATTTAATTCCGTACAACATTACTCTAGCTAATAATAATAATAGACAAGTACATAATACCATAACACTAACAAATATTAATTTTTTTAGTCACACTGGTGTGACAGTTGTTACAATCATATTTACTAATAAATTATTGATATATACAATTCGACGATGCCTACGCTGCCCTCTGAGATCGTCAGTCCATCTTGTGGGGGTCCTACCAACATTGCGTCTTCTGGTACGTGGTCGCCAGTCGAGGACTTTACTGCCCCAACGGCCATCTGTCATCTGTCCGTCGAACTATGTGCCCTGCCCACTGCCACTTCAGTTTCGTCGTGGAAATCTTTGGGGGAGGTCCTTGTCCAGTAGTGGACGTTTTCCGGCTGATGATGATCATGATGATGATATAATTGTATTTCTATCCTAAAATGCAAAATTTATTTAAAGTTAATCGGACAAAGCAATGACTAACACTTACTGATTGAAGTATAAAAACATGGAATGATAAAAAATAAAATTCAAAATTTCCGCAAGAAAAATTAACAACGTTTCTCATGTTTACAAATATAAATTATAACAAAATAGTAAATAATATTTAGTCTTTGGGTAATTTTAAATACGTTTAGCTTCAGAAGTGCGTACAGTACGGTTATTCACTATCTGGTGAAACACAAAAGGAACTCTAAAAAAAAGTACATTTCAATTCTGACTTTGTACATCAACAATCTGGTTACCGTTGTTAGATACCTACAGAAAGTTCCAGAGAATGGATAACTATGAAGTAACTAGTGCTAGAAATCCGGGTGGTCTTATTAAGACCATTGGATATCAGCGTCTGAATCCGAATCTGACTAAACGAACGAAGACATTAGGAGTATGATATACTTAGTATTTTCTTTTTACGGAAAGGTGGTGTTAAGTGATCACCGCCGCCTACATTCTCTTGCAATACCAGACGAATCTCAGGAGCATTGCCGGACTTTAACGAAGGTGTACGTGCTTTGATTAACTCGAGTGTTTCACATTTAAATAAAATACATTTTAAAAGGAATTAATCGCATACAGTAATTGAAACTGTGTTTTTACATTACGTTTGTTGCGTAAAAGTTAAATTTTTATTATTATTTTACTTGACCCAACGTTTTGTGGTCAGATCTCTTTTCAGTGCTCTGTTCAGTGAGCTACACTTCACATATACACCCGTATATTCGTGCACATAAGCACATACACAAATTTTCATTTATATTTTAAGGCGACACTAAATGCCAGCGACCTTTAGCGATATGAGTTCACGGCTGCCGGCCCGCCATCTATGTAACAAAGACAATATTTTCAAAATTATTCGGTGGAAAACAGTTTATATGCTTACAATCCTCGTTATTCACTACTAATCTGAATAAATGAACCTACACAAAAAAGTACAAACTATAAGAATAACTTTTCTGAGAGAAGTACCAAAAAAATGCGTCACGCCATGCCAAAAAACTTATTTAACTTCAAAGAAAAGTGGTAGTTCAAAAAGGCTCGGCAGTGTTCACTATAACCAACAGCAAGCATTAGCAACCTACAAATAAGACTTAAGGATATGTGTAACAGGATTAAATTGTTTTCATAGCTCCAAATGCTATACTTTCACCACAAAACTTGTCTAAAAACACCATGTTTGCATGTTTTCTGCTTACTCTTCGCCATAAGTTTTCGTTTTCAATATAACGTATTAAGTAGTAAGTAAGAAAATTTGTTAATTGACAAGGGAAGAGCGGAATCTTTAATCCAGAACATTATTATGCTTAAATATAAACTCTAATAACGATGTGATAAGTGAATTATTTTGACCGCTAGATTAGTGTACTTCAGTAATTTCCACAGCATTTTGACGTGCAGTATTTTACTGTGGAGTCATGCTGTTGACATTGACATAGTGTTTGCTCTGCAAAAGAGAGCTGTTCGTGCTATATATCAGCTTGGTTATAGACAGTCTCTCAAAGAAAATTTAAAGAAATAAATATTATAACTGTTCATTGTCAGTGCATTTATGAAAATTTATTATACGTTCACAAAAATCGTCACGTTTTTGCTGTAAATTAAAGATTTTCATTATTATAACACTAGAGATACGGGTCGCTTGTAACTAATTCTAGTAGTAACTATTTTTTTAAACCTTCACTTGTGATCTTTGATAGTGAATATTATGAAATGATATGAATGGATTAAAAAATTAGAAAAATACATATTTACTTGAAAATAAATCATATTGAAATGCCATTAAATGAAATGAAAATATTTTAACATTTACTGATAGAATTTGCCATTGAATCACAAATTTGATCATAAAAATTAGAAGGTAGTTTGTTATTACATAATATTTATAGCAATACCAAATAAAATTTGGTAATTAATAATTTAAATCAAATTATATTCAATATCTTCAAACAAATATTCCTAACAATTAAGATGACGAGCCTTCACTGCCACTATTAAGCGTTTTGGCTCAATCAATGTACAAATTAAATAATATTGATTTCAACATGAAACAACTTAATCGTCATTCATTATATCAAAAAAAACGGCCACAAATTAAACGATTATTTTCGTAAAACCATAACTGACATGTACGATATTTAATAGTGCAATTAGCACAGTGGGCGGATTGACGTGACTCGTAAAACACAATACATTATGTAACATGGATAAAACACAGCAGATAGAGTCATTAAAGCTATTTAGTAGGAAAGCGGGACCCCTCAGCGGTAAGCGACTGTTTAATGTTTGATTATCTTCAAATAAGAAACAGTCAGGCACAATCGAACAGTTTTATGTCTCTCGTTATTAATAGGACAAAATCAAAGGGTTTTATTTTGACGTGGTATGATAATCATTACCGATAAGATCAGAACCACAATCATGTCGAAATTGAGTTAAGAACACAAAACTGGTCACGTGATTCATATTAACGGACTGACAAAAAATGGCAGCCCTACTGTCACTCTTTAAATGACATCATCACTTACTAGCCCAACTCAAACAAGTGGAAAACACTAATATTTATTAAACTTTAAACAGACTGCGTTAAACTTAGCTGGGTGGGGTAAATCGCGAACTTGATTTTTGCATTAGGCTGCCATAGCTTAAGCTCAACATTAAATTAGCTGTCAAATGACTATTAAAAACGAAATCAAGGATAATTTTAAGCTTACACTCAGTTAAGTTAAAAAAAAAAACAAGACATAGAAACTACATCGTCCAAAAATTTGCAGGGAATCCCGAAAATATCACTTCTTTAGGCATACATGGACAGAACATGTGTCAGCATACAGTATGAGTGGTAAGACACCAATGATACTCGAGTATCTAAAATTTGGAGAACATATATTAAGCTTAAATTTATTAGTATACAATTAATTTTGCGGAATACGATAACTATCCAATATATATACTTGAGAGCAAATTCCGCTAAGATTTGTTTTCAAATCAATTCGACACGTGATTCACCTTTCCACAGGGCATCCTCAGAAGATGTTGACTCAACAAATTCTGGCTCGAGTCTCGTGCACGAAATACTGAAAATAAACTCACATCATTTGGATATAATAATAACATTTTTAAAAAGTTAAGCAATTGATTACGCAACGCATGGTCGTTGCATGGACGCACGGATTAACACGGACCTGTCGACGCTTGCGCCAAATTATAAATTTTAGAAAAAGAGATTTAACGTGACTATTGAAAATTTACGATACCTTTATATTATATAAGTTTATAAATATAAGTACATAAATAACATATATTTTTATTTAAAAAAAATATTATTGCCTGGCCAGAATTTATTAATTAAACATTCCTGCTCAGATATTATATAGTTTTATTTCTTTGTCCTACTGGAATTCATTAAGCAAAACCTGAAGAAAGAAATGTTAACCTTTTTCATTGAAATGGATGACAGAACGAGCAGATGATCCGTTTGTCCTACCCTTGTTTGCATGCCTAGTTAAGCATATGCAGTGGTGGTTAAAACTAACTGTATGGGAAACGTTTGAACCTATAGGAAATTTTGATCCCGACCACATAGAAACCCACACTAAACAAATTTAAGCTTTTCTCGTCAAGACTGTTCCAACGATATATTATGTGGTCAGTACCTATTGTGGTCGCTGAGGAATAAAATTTCCAACGCTTTGTAACTACTTTATAAAGGCCATAAATACTGTTACAATTAAAAATAAACAAAATTTTATTGTATTTTGCGATATAAAAATGGAGTGGGGTGATAAAGAAAACCGAATCGCTGTGATTGCATCACACAAAGTAGATATAGAGCCAAATCCAATTTTTAAAAGTCTCCATACGCTAGGTATAAGTAAAATGTTTGTCCCTATTAATAAGTACAATGAGGCCTGCTCTGTTTGTGACAGAAAAAGAAGTGGCCGTTGACGTAGTGTTCGTACGAAAAAGGTGGTCAAAGCAGTAAGCTCAAAGCTCTAAGGTAGCTTCCCAATTAGTCGACAGAGTGCAACGTGGGCACAATGCGACTTCTGTGATGGTTTGGTGGGGCATTACCTATGAAGGAGTGACTGAGCCATAATCATATATGATTTATGGTAAGTTTTAGAGAGTACATCTTGCTATAAACGCCATGATAATTTTTAGTCCCTAAAACAATCCGTACGATTGGCGGTGAAGAATTTTCCAATGAAAAATGTCTGTACTTCTATTAATAACTAGCCTCAACTTTTAAAGAACTGTATTGCAGCCAATGGAGCCAGCCACTTCGAATAAGCTTTTAATTGTTTTATACCTAGGTAACACTGAAAATGTTTAGAAAATAAAAACGGCTTAATGTAGAAAGTTGCCAATACTTTTGTTGTTTTTCGAAGTAATCTCCGTTCCTCTCTACACATCGTCACATTCGATGGAACCACTGAGAAAAGCAGTGGGCTCATTCTTCCTTAGGGGTCTCTTCCATGGCATTTTCGTACGCTTTCACCGCATCTTCAGGGCTCGTAAAGCGAATACCTCGAATTTTATCTATATTTCTTGGGAATAAATAAAAGTCGCAGGGCGCCAGGTCAGGACTGTATGGCGGATGATTCATTATCTCGACACCTGCCATAGTCAAATATTCAACAGTCCGTTTTGCGGAGTGCACTGAAACATTGTCGTGGTGAAGGAGGATCCTGCTTCGCGGGCGCTGCTGTCGAATTTTTTCCAAGACAACAGGCAAACAGCGATTAACATACCAGTCTGCAGTAACTGTCCTTCCATCTTCTAGCACAACTGTCGCGAAACGACCTTTCCGCCCAAAGGTTGAGGCAATCATCCTTTTTCCTTGACTTCTTCCTTTCGTTACCTTAGTTGGCCGATTCTCGAAAGGAAACACCCACTGAGCTGATTGTCTTTTGGTTTTGGGTTCGTAGCGATATATCAGCTTTCATCACCTGTGACGATATCAAATACAGAATCTGAGTCACTGCCGTTGAACTTATCTAACATTTGGCGACACTAGTCCATGCGAAGGTGTTTCTGGTAGTCGGTTAAAGTATGAGGAATCCATCTGGTACAAAGCTTCCTGATGCCTAAATGTTCGTGTAATATTTTTTGAACTTGACTCATACCAATGCCTAGGCTTGCCCATATCTGCTGATAGGTCACTCTCTTATCTTCCTATATCATGCGTCGCACAGCACTGATGTTATCTTCAGTAGTCGATGTTAAAAGACGTCACTCACGCGGATTATCATTGAGATTGCTACGTCCACGCTTAAACTCGATAAACCAATTGTAAATAGTGGCATGAGATGGGGCCTCATTAAGAAATACTAATCGCAGCCTATCATTGCTTTGTTGTTGAGTAAGCCCACAACGAAAGTCATAATAAATCATTGACCGAAAATTTTCCCGCGTTAGGTTCATTTTCACGTGTAACAAGAGTTTTAGATTTGCCGCCAATTCACAAAAACAAATGACAAATGAATGCAATATACTACAACTTAGGTTACCAAAGAGTTCTAAAATTGAAACTCAAAAAAGTTTTCATTACCAATGTTTCTAACTGGAAAGTTCTAAACATTTTCAGTGTTACCCACGTACTATCATGAGTTACAGAACGAACTACGACTTTTAATTCTAATTATAATATATTTATATACATTCCACGGTTTGGCAAGATAGAGTTTTGCATGTGTTGGAATCCGTATAAAAAATCATCGAATCGTACGTTTTTGTAGTTTAGATGAAAAGACGCCTTTCTCATATATTTTTATCGTAAATACCTACCTAAACTATTTATACATATGTAATATTTCTTAGCCTCCCACTAATACATAATTGCTAACACAAGAAGACAAGTTGTCAACGGTTCAACGCTTCTGTCTATTCAGCCACCGATGCTGAACATTGAACTTCACATAAGTACGAAGAGATCTCTTAGCTTTGAAGTAAACTTAACTTCATTAATTTCTTTAATTCCTCCTTCCTTCCACGCTCCATGAAAGAAACTAATAAACCCTTCTTTGAAAATTCTTGTCTATAATTTATGATGATATAACAGCTAAAGAACAAACTCTTTTGTCATTTAAAGCCACACGCAATAATCATATACATATTATATAAAATGTACACAGCCCAGTTTCTGTTGCTTTCACTACAATTAATACAAATAGTTATGTTCAGTTACTGATTGTAATATCGATATAACTCAGTTACGGAGCGCGGTATCGTAATCAATAACGATTCACGTCCGATTCGCAAGCGATTATAGTTTTTGCAAATTGCCAAATAAATTAACTGTTATAACGAATAACAGTTTCAATCCAAATACGGATAGCTTTAAAAATATATATTTTTTCATCACCGACATAATAGGCCTTATGATAACTTAAAAACGATTTGATAAATTATAATCATTGCTTCTTTGAATTTAATTGTAATAACTTTGAGACGAGTTTTGAACTGTAGATATTCAGTCAAAACTTGAAAAAGTTAGAATACAAAATCATTGCATGTGACTTATTAGGAGACAACAGGTACGATGTAGTGAAATCTTGCAAATAAAAATAATATCAAGTTAAATAAGAAAGCAAATATAAAGATCAGAACCTGATTAGGTCTGTCGAAAAATGCGAATTAATTTTGGAATAATATATTATTTCAATAATTAACATACTGACAAATGAATAGTTTGGTCATAGGCCGCATATAAACTATTCCTCGACATATATGTATATTATTGTAGCGCGGATCAGGTGGGACTACACACATTTGTAAGCATTGTACACGTAATATTGGGCATTCTATTTAAATTTGTTTTCCATTTTTTAAATCAAATCCCTTTTTTAATATGTTCATATAAATATTATGTGCATATAAATATTTTATCCGAGTGAATAAGGATTTTTACAGCACTATTAATACAAAGATGTTTTGTCAATCAAAATTACTTGTATTAGTTCACTTGCACTACAATTTTTAAATCTAAACAGCTTAAATATTATTATTATAAGATTTTCACTACTTTATCTAAAGTTACCATAATATTTAGATACATAGCATATACATTTTAAGCGCTGAATAATCTTAATATTTGGAGATTAAGGTTTAAATCATACAGCGTCTATAATTTTTTGCGCTAAAAACTTAATTTGAATCCCAGTCTATATCTTCTGATGCAGGTCCTAGTTGAGGAGGTGCCACTTGCGTTTGACCTGGAATTAGCCCCCCAAGGATGTCATTCCCGATTCCACCCCCTCCAGTACCACCGCCCCCCACTCCACCAGGAGGTACCACTTGAGTTTGATCTGAAATCAGGCCCCCATGGCCGTCACTCCCAATTCCACCACCCACTTCACCATCGCCAATTCCGACACCCTGACACTTGCAGCAGGAAATCATAAGAAACGTTTATTATTATGACGCTGAAATTTCTTATTTTGTATTCTAATGCGTTTCGATGCGTATTCGTGTGGTTTCACCCTACAAGTGTTGAAAGATCAATAGAATCGGTCTCGTTTTCTTTGAAATATTATGTCCATTATTCACGGGTCGCGTGCAACGGTTTTTTTTTACTAATTGCTATGATTGCTGTACCGTACGTACCGTTACTATTGATACTTAATCCTTTTAGATTTTAATTTATGGAACTGATTTGTTTTATATAAAAATCGGAACTAATTAAAATATTTTTGGAACGGCAGTATGAGATGAATAACAAAGTATATAAAGGTAAGTAAGTAACCTTAATCTTAGACTACATAACAAAATTCAGCGCTAATGACGCAATAAGTAGAACCCTTGACTCTCACCACAGGGCCTGGATCCACGTCTACCACGTACCAATGTTTTTTCTAAACTAACCTAACTACAGTATGTTATAATTATTATTGAGATATCCGTAGCCATAAAAGTTGTAAACATCTAGACATAATATAGATGAAAAGTTTAAAATGCCAATTTACTAAAAGAATATATTTAATTATGAAGTTAGATAATTTAGAAGTTAACAAAACTGGAGTTTCCTAAACTTTTATGGAGAGATTTGTTTTGAAGGAGGGCTCATAAAAGCACGATGTAATGACAACTAAATTGCACAATTTCCTATTTCATATATGATTCGTAGTCTGAAATGAAGGTTAACTCTCGCAAATTTAAGTAAGTCTTGCATTGAATATGAACTCTTTACATCCAGAGAGACATGACAGCGTGGTATTTGTACCACGCTGTCATGTCTGCTAATATTAATCGAGGCTGCTCTACGTGAAGAACATCAAGAAGCAATCAATTTAATATTAGTCTAATTCCCTACTTAAGTTTGTGGGAAATTACAGAATATAAGAGGAAGTGATACTTATAGCAATTTTAAAAATTTAAAAAAAAAACAACCGACTTCAACACAATATATATAATATGCACTAAAAAAGTATAAAATAATTGCGTATTTTTTTACAATCTAATTAATTAATTTAATTCTAGTTACGATTATTGTCATTTTTGGAGTCGGTGTCATTTTTTTATTTTATGATTTTTAGTGAATTTTAAGTACACTAACTATCAATTTGGCTAAATATTTGTAAATATACTAAATTTTTCAATGCAGCAATGAACGTAAGCGCTGCGTAATTTGATTACAGACAGTTAGATATTCTGCCACAGATTGCACCCTTACTGTAAGTCGTTAAGGAGTCCCATTGATCATCATATTCGACTACGACAATTACTTGGCCATAACTATTTTATGGTATATGACTTAAATAACCGGATACCTTAAAAAAGATTCGGCCGAGTATCGTTAATTAGCTCCTAAGAATTAAAGAGTTCCGTTACTTTGTCATGGATTCCGTAATCAGAACCTAACCTAACTGTCACCAGTTTGAAGTATATCCTTTCCAATAAAAAAAGAACTCCTTTTTTGTAGTCGGTTATAAATTAATGTTACATAAGTTATGTATCAGGGGAGGGATTAATATTTCCGAGTTCACAGAGGATGAACTCCAATGTGAAAGAAGCAGGCAGTTTCCCTTTTAATCAGCTCCATCTTCACGTCAAGCTCTACAGGCATGTCGAAGGCCATGAACTGCATTAGTACAACTGTTAGAAAGGATAAAGGTAGAACTTTATCTTACTTATTCCTATCTAACAGAGAGGTATTCCTATCTTTAGTGATATTTTAAAATAAGTTTCATTTTTGTTATTAATAAAAGAACTAAATTTATTTTCTATTTTATTATAAAAGGAAAACTAACTTACTGCTAATTCAGAGTAGGTACTCAGGCATATAAATTAAAAGGTATAGCTTCATCATCGTATGTCCACCAATTTGAAAAGTGTTAATTTTAAAAGGATGGCTATATGTAGAAGCAATATTTTTTGTGAAAAAAATAAGTATATAACTGATATTTACTTGAAACTTTCTGATATAATGGTTTGTTAAAAGCACTGTAAAAGATCATTTATTGGCACCATAATTAAAAACTCTTTTAAGAAACCTTTTTAAAGAATTCAAACAAAAAATCTAGGGGTCTACTCTCTTTGTTCCAATCGAAACTTCGTAAACGAACGAAATTTAAACGAAGCTTCGGGAGTGACCCTACTCTATTTTGCTTTCGGACACATCGACGAAGTTCGGGACAATAGACAATATTCGTGAACGAATGCTGAACGATTGAAATGGACATTATATTAATCCAACTAATTTGAAGAGTTCTATTTCATTCCAATGTTGGGTAGTAACAACTTATGACTACCAAAAATGTCTGTATTACAGACGCAATGTATACATATGAAATTAGTACTTAAGGTTTTTTATTAGAATTCTTTAAAAAGCTTTCTAAAAAGAGTTCTCAATTATGGTGCTAATAAATGATCTTTTATAGTACTTTGATTAGTAGTAGGCCATTGCGAGGTAACACACCTCGCAATCGCGATACCTACTGATTCTATCAGAGAGTTTCAAGTAAATATCAGTTATATATTTATTTACTTTTTTCACTAAAAGAATTCCCTCTACATATTACCATCCTTTTATAGGTACATCTTTTACTGCTGCACATGTGATGATGAAGCTATACTTTTTATTTTATATGTCTGAGTAGGTACTCTTTGTTAGCTGTAAGTAAATTTTCCTGTTATAATAAAATGAAATAAAAAATAAATTTTGTTCTTTCATTAATTACAAAAATTAAATTTATTTGAAAGATAGGAATACCTACTGTTAGGAAGGAATAAATAAGATAAAGTTCTATCTTTATCCTTTCTAACAGTTGTACTAATGCAGTTCATGCCCTTCGACCTGACCGTAGAGCTTGACGTGAAGACGCAGCTGATTAAGAGGGAACCCGCCTGCTTCATTCACATTGGAATTCATCCTCGGTGAACTCGGGAATATTAATACCACCCTTGATACATAAGTTATGTAAAACATAGAATGTTATAATTTATTAGCAAATTACAAAATTTGTACTCTAGACTTTGTACTCTAAGTCGGGAATTTCAATAATATTAAATTGATTGCATAAGCGGCGTTGGTTTAACAAAATACACACAAACGAAAATCAAAAGGTAACTTCAATCTTTGGTTTCGTCAAATTGACGTTAAAATTCCGAACAAATAGCCGCCATCTTCATATTTTCGTTCGGAACGTAAATGATTTAGAGTAGGTTTAGAAATTCGAAATGTCAAGCAATGAAGTTCGGGACGAAACTTCGAAACGAATGAATTAGAGTAGACCTACTGAAGTACTAATTTGACATGTTTACATTGCGTCTGTAACACAGACATTTTTGGTTGTCATACGTTACTACCCAACGTTGGCATGAAATAGAACTCTTCAAATTAGTTGGATTAATATAATGTCCATTTCAATCGTTCACCATTCGTTCACGAATATTGTCTATGGTTCCGAACTTCGTGGATGTGTCCGAACACAAAATAGAGTAGGGTCACAATCGAAAGTTCGTTTAAATTTCGTTCGTTTACGAAGTTTCGTTTCGGAGAAAGAGAGTAGACCCCCAGGTGAGAGGGGCGCGACGAACGAGTAAAAAGTGGTTGAAACGAGTTCGCTACATCAAGGTCTCGGCAACTCATTTTCCGTTAAGCTTGCTCCGCTCATTTCTCACTCTCATTATCCTTTTGCAGTGGAAAACAACAGATAAATCTTTTTGTTGATAGAAACGCAAACCTATTTAATATGAACGGAATCCATCCCGCCTAACACTTTCGCGGTGGAATACCGGCTTAAGAAGCTAATGCCAAGCGTGGCTGACTGTTTACAACTTGTCCATCAAATTCCGTTACAGGAACAAGAGATTCGCTTCCCTTTTCTATCTTGCTGTATCTCTGTTAGATATATTCTTCACTTTTCACTTTGTTCGTCTCTACGCTTGTATATTGTAAGTTTATGATCCTAGCTGTCGGCACATTAATAAACAATCTATTCAAGCAATCATTTACAAGTTCTTGTGAGATGTAATGCTTGCAACTCTATCAATGTCTAACACGTAGTTTACACTGAGAAGAGATTGGAGGCTACTCGATACTAACTTACATAGGTTTAACAAATAAAGCTTCCATACGTGAAGACAACATAATAACATATAAAAATAATATATAAAAATAAATACAATTTGTAATTATTTTTATAGTATCAGTTGCGTAGTTAATAGTTATGATAGCAAGACTGACGGACAGAAAGTTTTAAAATTTATAACTTCTTATGGAAGGATAAACCGTTTCGTAACGTAACGCGTTACGGCGCCAGTCTGTCTGGCTTCCATTTCTCTCACGCATACGGCAGGGGTAGGCAGGCTCCTCCTCTCTCACTCTAACCAATTGTTACTTTTATAGGATTAAATAATGATACTAATAATGTGCATACACAAAATTCTAATGTATTTATTCTAGAATTGTAGCTAAGAATAAAATTTATTGTATAATCAATTAAATATTTTATTTTTCTTTCCTTACATTATTATGTATATCAAATTTAAGTAATAACTTAAGCTTTTGTCAAGTTAAACAATTTCAATATTAAATGGTTCAACTTAGTCACTTCTGTCTGGAGTCCCGAGACGCACATGTTTTTTTGAAGTGTAACTTCTTTAGAATTGTTGTGATTTCAAACCGGATGCAACTGAAAAAACGACAGGTAAGAGACACAAATACAAAAATGTGTAGGATGAAGCCGGCAAAAATGAGACAGAAATATGCATACTATTGAAGTGAAAACTTCTTTATCATCGTTGTGATTTGAAAGTCGATGAAACGAAAAAGCGACAGTAAAAAGAGCAGTCACATCAATTCATAATATTTAAAATGGGAGAGAATGACATAGGAAGCATAATACAATGTTTTGGTACCAGGCGATCATAGTTAAAGAAGAGATTGTCTTAAGTATGGCGCGAGAATACCTTAATATATTCTGACTCCAAACGCACGACGTATTACTACATAGACACCAGGAGAACATATTATTATATAATATATTAGTGGTGGTAGGAATGTCTTTCATAGCGGTTGAAATCATGTGTCATCATAGCAACACGTACCAGGAATTCATATGCAGTTTAGAGGTTCATGCACCATGCAGGTTTCACTTCTGACATGTGTATTTTGTACGCACGCAATGATTTTTTTTCATAGCCGTTTTTTAGTAACTTGTCAAATCATCTACTGTATTTTGAATTTCACATCTTCAACCGATTGAGGTAAAATTTACATGAATATTGGTTTGGATGACAATAAATGACTCGAATCGGTCTTGGCTAAGCCTGAGGGCAAGTTACAATAGCTAATATTATATTTCTGTCATTAATACCGTGTTATTATTGGTTGCGATTTGACTGTTCGAACTTTCAGACCTCGTAACCTAATAACTATGGACACAAAGCTTCACTAAGGCAATATTGACCATCCAGGATTACCCATATTATATAACTATAGCCATAAATAAACCCTTCATTGCTCAGCAGTACAGGTACGAACTTTTCGATTAGGAAAACCTGGTGAATTTGTCACCAAGAAATGGCTACTGCGCCCCTAACATGGGAAATCCTTAACTTAATCCCCACATGATATGGGTTTCAAATTTATTTTTAATTCTTTTTATTGTTTAAAACAAAAATATACAATAAATACTTTTTTTTCATTTATTTATTTATTGCAGAAAAAAAGTAACAGATAATACTGTGTATTATAAATTTATATCTTAATAAACTAAACTTTTCCCTAGATAATTTATACGTCCAGATAAAGGCTCTTGCTCTTAGACAACGCATGACAACAGACCAGATTTATTACTTTAGTGTGCGTGATAGCTACGTCTTACACTCGTGATATGCTAGTCACTTTGTTTTAGTGTGCGTGCGTTTGCTGGAAATAGAGGTTAACAGTATGCCGCTACTTCTTTCGATGTTTTCACAGCTGTGACGGTCTATCTAGATGTATTTATTATCTAAGCCGTTACTTCCCTAAATATGCATTTGGCACTAAAACATAATATTACTAAAAATTAGTCTAATAATTATACCAACAAAAGAAAATAAATTTTACAAATGTGCAATGTGCTTACAAGAATAAAAAATATTTACAGTAAGTTACATAACTAAAAACCTTGTAACGGTCAATCTAGGTAAATTGTCGCTCGCAATTTCTACGTTACATTACAAATGCAAACATTTGTTTATTACGTTTTACAAAAGTAGTAATAAATAAACGCTTGGAGATTTTCAAAAAATATTGCTGAGCAATTGGAAAAAAGAAATATAAACCATTTTAAAGTCATTAAATTGTAATGGTGAAAAATTGTTTCAATTATTTTTTCTGACGGAAGTATAGCGTTACGTAGAGAAGCGGTTTACCTTTCCACAAGAAGTTATCACTTCGAAGCAAAAAAAAATACCTTTTATTGAATATTTATATATCAATTTAAATATTCATTTAGATCTTTAAAATAAAATAAAAGGGAGAAAGGGGACGTTAAGCAAAATACATTTCTTCCGCGATATACGATCTAGAATATTTTTTTAAATATTAGTACCTATAGTTTGCTTATTAAATATTATTACTAATATTAAAAAAAAAAACCTACAAATATAGTTTTTTTTAATTAATTTATTTATTTAGATCGGTAAGTTATACTATGTTATTGTATATAGCTTTACTTTGTGTGAAATTTTGCCATCCTCTACCGAAATATCTTACAAGTATTGTTTCGTTTCCGATTTACAACCTGATCCACAAATCTAACAGTCAAACTAGATTTCCTGTCCATGATGACCCTTAACCTATTTTAGAGTTCAGCGCCATCTATCGTCAACTGCTGACGTAAGGAGGCTCTGGGAAAGTCGTGTCCTTTTAGATCGTATTGACGAATTGCCCTTGTTACAGATCACTATAAGCAGTAAACCGTTGCGAAAGAAAGTTCATCTTCAAGAAGTGGCATTATAAATATCGTAATTGATTGCGATTTCAAATAACCCTAGCATTATAGTGTCAGACAGATTGGTTTCCGAGACTCTGATATTGCGAATGGATTCCCACTATCGCGAAAACACAATCTCTATTTTAAATTCCGGTTCTTCTACCAGTTATTTCCAGAATTTTAAAAAGAGAAAGTCAGTTATTAGAGGTCAGATAGAAAGTAATCTAAGATCAAAAAAGAGTCTTAAGTATACTTTTTAGCATTGCTTTAGAACGATTTATTTGAAAAACTGTCACATTCAACATTATTTTAAACTTTCTGGAACAATTTGTGTTACATTTATTTAGGCAATGATCATGTAAATATTTTTGTTCACTTTTTTCCTTTGTAATTTAATAATTTGTTACAGCGTTCCCTTCTTTGAGCCCGTTCTAGAAAGTGTCAGCGTCATGTCTTCGCGATTGTATTATTAGCCTTTTTTCATTGTACTTCTATTTCCTCAATATAATAACATTCATAAACCGTACATCGTCCTCTTCTGGGCGAAATAATTTGCAATCATACTCGACTCATAAAATTCTTTAGCATTTTAAGCCTTAAGATCCTTAACCATTATTTCGTTATCATAATTATTCTGGATTGCCCCCCCCCCATTATTGAAAGAAATTTAAAGACGCACTAACGTCAAAAATTTCAGCTAAATTTACCACCGGCATTTCATGGAATATACGAAGAAAACCCTCATTAAAACCCGTAACTTTATTTTTCTATTAGAATACGACTACTTGTTATGTATATATTTTATACAGAATAGTAAGAAATAATTTATATTAAAACCACTTGCACATCAATAGGGACATGGAATGAAACAACTCACATAAACAGTTAGTGCAATTTCCAGGTTGTGACGACGTCCATATTTCTCCCGATACTTCATTTATAGCAATGTTTCAACTGGAGGGGACATGGGGACAAGTTGCCCAACAAATCACGCTCTCGTTCAATAGCGGGCCATCCTTCAGCAATTACTTAGTGGTCGTGACCTCATGTACCCATAAATCCGTAGCGCCGTGGACTGATGACAATTACCCGCTATTACATGACCGATCAGATGCATTCAACGTTGTGGAAACTGCGGAACATCTTGTTTCATCTTATATTTTAATCAGATGAAAGCGATATTTATTCTGGAATCGTAATTTTCATTCGATGCCATGACATGACATCGTCGAAGTAACTACATAATAAGTAAGAACATACAGATAGAAGTATTTTTAGTTGTTTCTAGTGTTTTTTATGCTATTATGTCTTGTTTTCTTGCAACGTTTAAAATTACCTAGTTACGTTTCTTGTTTATATTTGACAATGATAGAGAATTGTCAATCTCGGTCTGAATATTTTACTGAAGCAATTATTTATACATTGACTACATAAAACAGCAAAACTGGAATGCAGGAAACACAATATCACGACCGTACTACTATTTCACACGTGAAACCTGCTCCTTTACATATGCCAATCGTACGGGTTGTAGGGAGGGACTTCAAATTATCATGGCGTTTAGAGCAATCCGTACTCTCTAAAACTGATTATAAATCATAATCCAGCGGATTAAGATCGGAACTAGACGACGGCCAGTCTTCAGCTCTGATGAAGTCCGAAACGTTCGTTTCCAACCAAGACTTAGACCGAGATATATGACCCACCGCCGAGTCTTGCATCTTGCATCGATATATATCCATCAGTGATCCATCACAGTAAATATAGCGTCTGGTCGTAGGAGAGTGGATCAATAAGCAAAAGAGCAGTAGATCACGGATACACCATTTGACACCAGGTGCTTCTACAACTACGTTACTAACTAATTGAGTTATTCATTTAATTTGAGAACCAAATTTACATTTTGGCTTACTTTAGGTTCATTTTTGAGCACTTTAAAGTTTTCCGAATTTGAATTGACATGGATTTATACTGTTTTTGAGTTAAGAGTTATAAAGATCTAATAGAAAATCTAACTTCCTTCACTATTGGTACCAATCGTTTGATTTGAAATAAATTTATGTACGGACACTTATAAGAAACGCTAGTGCTTGTAGGTAAATTTGGTTGCGACATGTCATCAATTAATGTAAGCATCATTTTTTAGTCGTAACAAGAATATATCCCAGTAAACGAGCTATCATCATAGAGGCAAATCGCTCACGTAGCGAGCTGTTGAAACATCGCCTTTGTGTCGATAACTAGGTGTACTTAAACTCACTTATGATCGATTACGAATCGATTCATTCGTGTATTATGTAATTTTCAGAATTGGATTCTTTTGAATTATCTGTATTTGTAAGCGTTTTAAGTACGTCTTAAAATTGAAGTTAGGTTCTTTATCTAATTGTATTACATAGAGATAGGTTATATATATTTTGAAATACCACTGGAGCACGGTATTAAAGTTTACAAATATAAAAACCATCTTGAAAATTTTAAATTGGATTGGAGACCCATTTCTCATTATGGATAGACTGTGGCAACTGTGAAAACATCGAAAAAACATACAAATTGCTAGTGTATGACGTAGTTTGTCACGCACACTAAAGAAATACACCTAGGCCAGGTTTATTTCTTTAGGTTGTTAGTTAGTTATTTACAACGGTTGTCTAGCTGCTATCAGCAAGCGGCTCTATCTAGACGTATAAATTATATAAGTTTGAGCTATATCACTTCTGCGGCGTATAAGATACAGCTCGCTGACAAGGCGGACAGACGGAGGGACAGCGATGGTGACTCTTTAGGTACGGAAACCTTGAAAAGAAAAGATATGAGGAGGATGAATGGCAAGATGGTTCACCTGAAGAGAAATGATAAGATGACGCCAATAGGCATCTGCAATACCAATGGCTTTAGACAGACTTTGATGGTATATAATTCCACAAAGTGTTTCCGGGACGATACGACATGGGTACCTTCAAAAAAAGCGCCTTCACCACACAAGCCACACCTTCTTTATAAGCCGGCTATGTTTCTGTAATGCCTCTGGTGTTCCAAGAGAATGTGGGTGGCGGTGATAACTTAACACCAGGATTACTTAATCCATACGCTTATTTGTCGCTTTTTCAATAAAAGAAGGTGACTTTATGACGCAACAATTTTCAAGCGAAACATGCGCTTATAGAATGCCATACAAATGAGTTTTAAATTTAAACTATGTGTAATATTACAAATACAATCAAAGTTCATACATATATTTTTAATACATAAAAAACAATTCGATAAGCAACACAACCATTTAGACCATAAACAAAATAAATTATAATTACATAATAACAATGGTTAGAAATCGACGACAACAAAAAATATCCACCTGATTGAATAAATAACACAGAATCTGTAAAGACAATAAACCCGGAGATTATCCAGATAAATCTGTGAAGTTTGACTTCCCGCCGGGAAACGGGTGACTTTTGTGGACACGGGGTTACCATGATCTTTCATTTATACGGGATAAATTTATAGTTAATGACCTAAAGCTAAATATCTTCCGAAAAAATGCAATGACAATAACGGATGAAAACAATAACTTCGACATAATCATAATATAATTTCTGAATTTCATATAAATATGAATACGAGAAATTTTAATTTAATTAAATGGCAGAACTATAACAGTGAATAGCCCCGGTACAGAGTGCTCTTAAAAATTGACATTATTTGTATCATTGTTAAAATAAAAACAATATAAATTAAATAACCTTTATTATTACTAGTTACTTAATTTTTCTTAAAAACAAAACTTAAATTTACTTAAATAGTAATTTGTCTCTCGACAAAGGCCTCTTCTAAGGACTTCCACCTCGATATATTCCATATTATAGATATCTACTGTTATCCAGTCCGGTCCAGCAATCCTTTTACAATCGTGCTACAATATTACTAAAAAACACTATATTACTAGGTAAAGACATAGTCAACTCGGTTGATTCTCAAATATATTATTATTTTTTATAACTATTACAATTTACTTTCTTTTACTATTAACTTCATTTAATTTTACTAAATGCATGGTCACCATAATTGTGCGTAAATCACAGTATGATGGGTGCGCAGGCACAGTGGCATAACTTAGATGCGTGTTAACCTCAACTATCTGATGTAGTGGCTAGATGTACGCGTGACAGTACAGCACAGAATTCTGTGGAGTCTCCTTTTTTATAAATATATTTTAACGCAAATAAAGTCAATTATAAATTTAATATTTTAGTAGATCAATAATATTTTATTGTTACCATATAATAAATATCCCTTAGTAAAATATTCTTTATTGTAATAGACTATGATATAATATTTATCTTTTTTTAATTGATCCTACAGCGCATCACAGTAATTTGGTTCCTCTTATCAACCTACTTAACTTTTACAAACACGAAAATGTTAAAACAGATTGGCGCGCAAAAGACAAAACACAATAAATACTATCCCCCTTATTCATAATAGTCTGCTAACTTAAAGCATTGCTAATTTTCACTCTGTCTTCTTCTATTGACCTAAGTCAGAATGAGAAAAAACACTCCTTAGCGGCTGTTTTAAGTTTTATTTTATTTTATTTTATTTTCCTAGGGTGGCTAACAGCCGTCAATACAAAAACATATATCTACATGTTTATATATAGGCCAATTAAAAGCCTCCACAAATAGGTATTAAATAGTATTTTTTTTTTTTACGTTTTTACAAATGCTTAAACTAATTAAAGACATTACTATGTATTAGTTAACTACGCTTTTTTGCAATTTAAATTGACTTAAAGTATACATATATTATGTTGTCATTGTATTACTTTTCTGTGACTTGCAAATAAGTTAGCGGACCATTATGAATAAGGGGGTAATAGAGCAAGAATGACAGGTTGAAAATTCAAACGTTATATTCTTGTTGCAGTATTTATGGGCTAAGGAATGGAATTATATTTCATAATTAAATATCTAGTTGGTTGATTTGATGAGGGCATCGCAGGATCGACTATTATGGAAATCTTTGCAGGAGGCTATTGTCCAGCAGTGGACGTCTTCCAACTGAAATGATAATGATGTTGAGAAACAGGTATGTTGAACGTGGGGCACATAAGAAAACAATTAGCATTAATTCAAATAATGACTATTTTGTATAATGTAGTCTCCACAGCACCTCTGTTCGTTAAGTTAAAATAATTACATTAGTTTGATAGCAATAACAATAATTTTGTCCAGTTAAGCGGCAATGGGTCGGCGTGACGCGCTACCCGCGGCTACACGCAGTGAGCGACTTGTGTTTCACAGATCACCAGATATCGCTCGTAACTTACGCGCTGTCGGTACATTTTTGTATCGTTACTATAACTTATAATTCTTATACACTCTGTTTAGCGTAACTTCATATAAGCCACCTTCATATATTCCACCATTAATTAATGTAGGTTTCATAGTTCTAATTAATTGATTTTATATTATTAATTCTTAAGCCAATAAAAAGTAGTATTATTATCGTTAAATCTTAGTATATAACTGAAAGAATTAGATGTATTTACAGCTTTTTGTAACGAAATTTAAAATAAAGATAATAATTTGCTTTTTTTACCATACCTTCGATAAATTATATTTGTCAGACAACAAGTAATATCAAAAACTTAACATTTTCACTTACTTACATAATTTATACGGCTAGATAGAGCCTGCACAATCGATGAAAACCCACTTTGTGTTAATGTGCGTCAAAATAGAGGTTAACTGTCAGCCTCAATTTTTTTCGACGTCTTTATCTTCGACGTTTTCACACACAGTCTATCTAAAAGTAAAAATGTTCTTAGTAAAATATTTGTTTCTAACTAGCATAGGATTACTTTGATCAGTTGGTATGTCATCCGAGTCACTCCATAAAGATAAAATCTACAATTATGATAAATCTTTATCTGAACACTGTGTAACTTTTAGAAATATACTTTTATTTTTCTCAAGCACCCCGCCACGACAATATTATATAGCCATAATGACAGGAATCCCACTCCTAAAAAGTTAACAACCGCCATATTGATACACTGGAATTTAAAACCCGCTCTTATCGTGTTATTCAAATTGAAATTTATCCCAATAGTTTCCAAAAAATTTTTATCTTGTATTGATCTAGGAGTCGATAACTTGCTGGTGTGCATCTGATAGATTTATAATGTGCTGGTGAATTTTGTTTATTGGATGTACAGATAAAGTTCACTGGTGTCCAGGGGCGTGCATATCATATAGGGCATAGGCAATCGTATGGTATAGGCTCGTTATGAACCTAAGTAAATATAGTGTTAAAGTTGATTGAGTTTAATTTGGTTCGATTATTTTATAAACAAACTTCTATTGAACACCCTTACTAGTACCAGTGGGAGGCTCCTTTGCACAGGATGCCGGCTAGATTATGGGTACCACAACGGCGCCTATTTCTGCCGTGAAGCAATATTGTGTAAGCATTCGGTCTGAAGGGCGCCGTAGCTAGTGAAATTACTGGGCAAATGAGACTTAACATCTTATGTGTCAAGGTGACGAGCTCAGTTGTAGTGCCATTCAGAATTTTTGGGATTTTTCAAGAATCCTGAGCGGCATAATGGGCAGGGCGTATCAATTACCATCAGCTGAACGTCCTGCTCATCTTGTCCCTTATTTTCATAAATAAAAAAATATATAATAAAACACCCACTCATAAAAGAATTCCTTACGCTAAACCCACAGAACAGAAATAAGAAGAAAATACCTAATGTCAGCAATCTCCAGATTGCATTTTCCAAAGCTCAACTACGACTAGTTAGATATAGAGTACCTACCTTTTTTATGAAAATTAGGGACGAGACGAGCAGGACGTTCAGTTGATAGTAATTGACATGCCCATTACAATGCATTACCGCTAAGGATTCTTGAAAAACTCCAAAAATTCGGAGCGGCACTGCAATTGCGCTCGTCACCTTGAGACATAAGATGTTAAGTCTCATTTGCCCAGTAATTTCACTAGCTACAGCGCCCTTTAGACCGAAACGCAATAATGTTTACACAGTACTGCTTCACGGCAGAAATAGGCGCCGTTGTGGTACCCATAATCTCACCAGCATTCTGTGCAAAGAAGCCTCCCACTGGTTAAAGCTTCCTAGAAAACCAATGCACACCCTGGTGGCGCCGTAGTACCGCAGGCACGCCTTTTAAATCCTGTCAGTCATCCGACTACTATAAATAGGCACATAATTGCTTAAATAATTGTAATTATATTAATTCTTAAAATTAATTCCAGAACAATACTTTAACCGCGAAATTGGCAATCGCTTGAACCCCAGAATTCCGATACTAGACATTAATATCAGACGCACATGCAATTTTATTTAAATTGAATTTCATTTTCTAATATATAAAATTCTCGTGTCACGGTGTAAGTAATTGAACTCCTCCGAAACGGCTCGACCGATTTTCGTGAATCTTAGCGTGCATATCAGATAGGGTGGTGAATCGGACAACATCTATTTTTCATCCCCCTAAATGTTAAGGGTGGTCCCCTTAAGGTACCCCAATTTTTTTTGGACGTATTTTTTTGTTTTTATTTTATTTATGAAACAGCATTAAAAAATATATACAACCCCAAATTTTCAACCCTCTACGATCAACACCTATTTTTGTATCGCGATTTTTATAATATTCTATTCCATCCACAGATCCGCAATCCGGGTTGCAAGATGGCAATTGAATACAATAATTGTGGTACGATAAATTTTATGTATCTACGATATATTTGGTAGGTCTGAGAATCAGTCGTCATCTAATTTTTATACCCCAAAAATTTTAATAATTGAATCTCTTTTTAATCACTTTATATGGCACTACAACGTTTGTTGGGTTGCCATATAAAGTCAGCAAGTATTTCTATATTTTTTAGTCTTATAGGACGGTAGGAAGGTAGGCAAAGATGGTGGAACTCCATTTGTGCTAACACACACGCTTGGATTCTTGTACTCGCGTCCAACCTTTTACTTTTATTTATTTACTAGCTGACCCGGCAAACGTTGTTTTGCCATATAAAGTATAATTCACGCGATAGTTTTATAATTAATAAAATATTGCCTATATTATAGCCTGTACATCATTTTGTTCTACTGTCAATAGTTTTTGCAACACACGCAAAAATAGGTTTTCGATTTTACACCTTGTGTTACAAAATAGCAATTTTATCACGGATCCCTAATTTTGAAAAAAAAAGCATAGCCTATAGCCTTCCTCGATAAATGGACTACCCAACACTAAAAGAATCATTCAAATCGGACCAGTAGTACCAGAGATTAGCGCGTTCAAACAAACAAACAAGCAAACAAACACTGCAGCTTTATAATATTATAAGTATAAGTATAGATTTATACAGAAGATCAACATCATATATTAAATAATCAATGAGTTAATAAGGTAACAAAGACTGATACATATGACTATATGTTATAGCAATCTCCTCCACGTACATAAACATTATAATTTATACAGTAAAATAAGTGACAAACATAATTTGAACACTAGAAATACCTACAAGCTTATAGTGCCCCTTACTAGGCTCTGTAAAATAACCAATTATTTGCATGCGATGGTATTAAATTTTACAATAAATTAGCAAAAACTGTATCTGAATTATCAATAAATTAATTTAAATCTTTCATTAAAAGCATTATAACAGTATTGAAGATTATGTAAACTATATTATAATAAGGAATTGAATAGTATTAAGTTTTTTTTTATGGATTTTATGGTTCAGCCTTGTATTGTTTTATTGGATGGCATTATTTAAAAAAAAAATTAAAAAAAAATGATATGTATGTATCTGAATTGTATTTTTAGTGATTCACGTTGACGAGCAATCTTTTGATTTTATGTCAGTAAAATATTTTTGACTTTGACTTAACTTTGACTATTAAAGATGTATTGTATGGTGAAGCTTTTATATATGCCCTCCGGTTCTTTGTTTTTTATATGGAAAAGGATGACAAACGAGCGTACAGGTCATCTAGTGTTAAGTGATCACCGCCGCCCACATTCTCTTGTAACACCAGAGGAATCATAAGAGCATTGCCGGCCTTTAAGGAAGGTGTACGCGTTTTTTTTTTTGAAGGTATCCATATCGTATCGTCATGTAAACACCGTACAAGGAAGCTCATTCCACAGCTTAAAGCTTCAAGAAAGTTTCTTGCAAACCTCTCCGTGGAGGTACGCCACATTTACAGATGGTACTATAGAACTGGCCCCTTTTCAATACAACCCGTAACTGATCGTGGAATGTATGCCCAGGTCTTCCAACACTTCCTCACATATTTCTTCTTCTTAGTCGGACACTCTTGTCAGAGTGGTCGTGGTTGCGCTGCCGAGGTACATGGTGGGGTGTTCGGTGGATCAATATCCTTTCTGAGGGTAGATCTCCTAGCGATGTGCTTCCATTTCTGACGGTTAGAGGCGTTGCGAGTACACTGGACTATGGTGGACTCAGTAGCCTTTGTGATGGCGTCTATCCAGCGGGTTGGCTGTTGGATCGACCGCGTGCTCTCTTGCCTTCCACCTGGCCCTGAACTACCAGTCTCTCCATCCAGTTCTCATTTCTAGAGACGTGACCAAAGAACTTCAGTATTCTGTATCCTCACATATTAGCTAATTTCTACATAATTTCTACATAATTATTCAGTCAATCTTTTTTCACTCATCCTGTCAGCATCACAAAACCAACCCAATATTTCCTCAACTAAAAAACCTCTTTTACATAATTTTTTAAACTTTATATGCTATCCCTACACTTAATAAATTTGTAATAATTCAATTGCAGTTTATCACTTACAAATAATTTTCTGTGTTACAAAATTCCCACGAAGTAAAAAATCAACATATTCTCGTAGGCGGACGTTGAGGCGACAATGGTACTATTACAAACGATTTTAATCAAATATATGGGCATAATCTTAATAATACCGATTCTATCTGCGAGTAAATCACAAAGATACTTTCTAACGCTTTATATCATCGTTAAAGATAATTAATTAGAAAAGAATTGAAATGGCATCAAAAAGAATGGTAAAGGAATCAATTTTGAGAAAATAAATGCTTTTTATGTTTATGCTTAACTATTTATCTATTGTTATAATCGTAGATAATTTATACGTCTAGATAGAGTCTTGCTGTTAGACAACCGATAGAAACAGGCCAGGAATATTAGTTTAGTGTGCGTGACAAGTACTGACATGTATAAATACCACTGGACAGGCTGTTCCATATGTTTGACAGAAAATCTTTTGTGCCTATTTGAAGCGCCACTCGCGAGCGTTCAGAGAAGTAATTTTGACGTACCTATAATACAAATGGCTGCGATGGAACGTGCAATACCCTGAAGTATCTATACTTCAAGAATCAACGCAATAAAGTACATATTTTTTTTGTTATTAGTTTCCAACCATCTATCGATATTTGCTTACGTTGTCATCACTAGTTTTAGTACCGCAGACTCGCTACACGGCCAACAGCGCCAAAATGGCGAATATCAAACAGGCGCAAAGCTACTTTGTCAGCCGCCAGTTCAGTGGTATATAATAGAGGTCAGTGGTGACAAGCCACGTCTTACACTCACGATTTGTATGAATATTTGTGTTAGTGTGCGCGAATTTTAGTTTTAGTTCTAACGTCTATTTATTTCGACATTTTAACAGCTGTCATAGTTTATCTACAGTCTAGACGTATAAATGATCTAAGCTCATACTAAATGAAGTTGCTTCATTATCATGTTACTATAACGTTCCCTCTGTCACTCAGCTTAATTGACCCCTCTCCGGTCATAACCATATCCATAACATCATAATCGAGAGTGTTCACTAGCCCCGTAATTACTCGTGCGGGAAAACGTCGACAACCGATGTTATCGTCGTAATGCGACGTAGATCAATCACTATTGTGAGAATTAAGATATTAAGCTCGATCATACATTAAATTTTTCACACCGCTTAATTATAGCTATATTCTTAACGGCAGCGCACCATTGATGTTAGATGGAGTGATCTATATATATTTAGTCTGGCAATAAATACGGTTACAATTAAAAACAAATATTACATTTGAATTTGGAATCTGTCATTTTTATATGATTGTTCATTGAGTTTCCTGATTTCGGCAACATTGTACAATATTTTGCGATATTAAAATGGAGTGGGGTGATAAAGGGAACCGAATCGCTGTGATTGCATTACGAAACGTGAAGTGGGTATGGAGGTAGTAGTAAAATGTTTGTGTACCGGGCTATTAATAGACCAGGACAATGAGACCTCCTCTGATTGTGACAGAAAAAGATCTGGCCGTCCATGTAGTGTTCGTACGAAAAAGCTGTAAGGGAAAGATTTCGAAGAAATCCTGTCCGAAAGCAAATGATTTTATCTCGGGAGATGAAGATAGTACCTACAACCCTGTCGCGTATTTTAAAAGATGACTTAGGACTTGCAGCCTATAAGAGACGTACCGGTAATTTCTTAAGTGATAATTTAAAAAAGAATAGGATGGTAAAATCGAAACAACATCTGAAGCGGTACGCAAAGTTTGGAGGCCACAGAAATATTTTGTTTACGGATGAGATTTTTTTTACAATTTTACAAACAAGCAACATTTTAGCAAACAAAATGACCGTATTTATGCTCAAAGCTCTAAGGAAGCTTCTCAATTGGACGACTTCGACACGTTTCCCAATTCGACAGTGATGTTTTGGCTTCAGTATTAGCTATGAAGGAGTGACTGAGCCATACTTTTGTGAAAAAGGTATCACAACATCGGCAACCATGAATGGTCCTTCCAGCAAGACTCGGCGCCGGGTCATAAAGCTCGGTCTACGCAGTCTTGGATGGAAACGAACGTTTCGGACTTCATCAGAGCTGAAGACTGGCTGTCATCTAGTCCTGATTTTAATCCGCTGGATTATGATTTATGGCCAGTCTTAGAGAGTACGGCTTGCTCTTAACGCCATGATAATTTGGAATCCCTAAAACAATCCTTACGATTGGCAGTGAAGAAATTTCCCATGCAAAAAAAAATGCGTGCTTCTATTTATAACTGGACTCAACGTTCAAAGGACTGTATTGCAATGACCACTTAAATTGCGTAACTTATTCGACTTATGACACGTTTGCGAAAAGATATTAGAGCAAATTTTGACGCCTTGAAGAAGAAATAATACGTCAGAGTAAGCAAACAATTGTGTTAGTACCCGCTTACATTATCTTTGGACCTGAAGTCGATGACGTCACATCGTCGCTTTGTTGCGGTGTGGAAAAGAAGGATTTCTAAAATATTATATTAATGAACAAACAACGATTTATTTTTTCTGTATTATAGATTGATGGAAAGGTGTTGTGATGCTGATTATTATTATATTGATGAAATATCAGCGAAAGATCTGCATTTAGTAAAGAAAGTATTTATTATTCTAGTGGAACTACTATAGCAATACAGAACAATAGAAAGTACAAAAATATTAACTACAATAGCACGAAAATATGTATGACATGTATATACCAATGGGAGGCTCCTTTGCACAGGATGCCGGCTAGATTATGGGTACCACAACGGTGACTATTTCTGCCGTGAAGCAGTAATGTATAAGCATTACTGTATTTCGGTCTGAAGGGCGCCGTAGCTAGTGTAATTACTGGGCAAATGATACTTAACATCTTATGTCTCAAGGTGACGAGCGCAATCGTATTGCCACTCAGTTTTTGGGTTTTTGTATTAAATTATATTTTCAGTATGTACCTAAAAACTCAAGGAAAAATCTGTAATTATACGAAATATTATGATCGAGTGAAGGTTAACACATTATGCTTAAAACCAGTAAACTATATTTTTCCGCCAAAATGTTTGAGACTAACATACATAATATCCAAGCGTCCTAGATTTTGAAAAGAGACGGCCAATCTCAATTGATTTTTAGGTATTCCGAGGGCATTTCGTAATTGGTTATCATGTGTGCATATATTATAAAAAATTGCCCCAATTAAATAAGACTTTATACTACATACATTTATTAGCAACATCAATATAACACAGAGAAGTAATTATGAAATTATTATTCAATGCGGCATTTGATAATAAATGTATGTTAAAAATATACCACTCACCTAAAACGTGTTATTAAAAAATATTGAGTCGACATGAAACCGTGAACATTACACGTGTGGGCTATTATTTACAATTACCTACAAAACGATGATATATGAATATGTAGATAGAGTGACAATCTGTTTACTCTCTACTTCTTATGTGGTCATCGATTCTAGGAATATAGGAATTTTTTGTCTTGTACAGTATTTCCTTTAGATGCTTGAATATAAATTATCAATGTTATAGAATAATATAATTAAAAATATAATAATTTAATTTAAAATGGAATAATTTTATTTAAGAATGAGTGTCTCAACAGGCTGAAATAACATTTTATGTCCAGTACCTACTAAAATCATCTAGCAATTACTGCCGATAGACAGAATATTTTCGGCTACCAAGGAGCCCAGGTGTACAAAGTATTTTTAATACAGTTTAAAACATGGCGTTCTTTCAGAGGCTATAATTACGATTCCAAAATTAAATCTTTTTGTTTTTACGTGATCATGAATTTCTGTTAGGATCTCGATCTCCTAGTTTTAAATTTATAAGACAATTTAAAAGTTTAGTAGCAAGGAGTTTTCATACATAGTGTTACTCGTGACATTAAAAACCCTCGCTTTCGGCTCGAGCATGTTAATGACATCTCCTTTACCATAACCTCCTTTCTACCCTTGTATCACAATGTTCTATTACGGTATCTATGGTCTATATCGTCCAACATTAAGCATCTGATCTGGATGTGCTATATTAAATACCTTATTATAAAATGGTATGCCTGCAACATAATTATACAATTCTACAAAGGGATAGGCGATTATTAAGGGTACCCATATGCAATGATGCTGATAAAATCAACTCACTTTTTTATTCTTGGTACTGTGATCCCAGATTCTTACATTCCTGATAAATCAATCTACTTTGAAGCATAGGCTCTACTTAAAGTCATACGGCCTAATAAAAAACTTGGTACAACGTTATACTTGAGAATAAACCAAGAACATTCAAAATGATTGCAAATAGACTTTTTACTTATGATTGGTTTCTTCGGACGTATAACGTTTCCCGCATTTATTTGCAAGTTTGCTTGACATTCGGAAAACTTCAGAATTATCATTGTTTTGACAGTGTTGTCAGCGATAAAGAACATTTAGCATTTTCTTGGTTTATTCTCAGGTTTTTACAAAAAGTAATTTGTAAGGGTAAAAAAATAAGTTGGAGTGGTATTACATTGGGTTAAGTTTTAAGTAGATTTATTGATACGATACAAATCAATAATGTTTATGGTCGCTACAATAACCAACGGAGTCTTCTAACAACAACCTAACCGTTTCGTCCCTTCCGTAATTACACCAACGATTACCTGAAATAAATGGAATTAATGTATTTAAACTCAGGCTCTGTCTACATAATATCTTTTCTATGAATGCAGTCTGCATACATTACGTAGATTCGCACGCTCTACTTTTATAATACATTCACGTATATTTTCAATATAATTTTTTATTACAAACTATCATAATTGATTTCTCTATTCCAGGAATACTAACCAATGAACGGTATTGCTTTAAAGCTCCAGGAAAATATGAAAATTTACAAATATATGGATGTCTTGGGTAACGTTCCATCGCTCTTACCAACTACGCCAACCGCCCATGCAATATTTGTCTAAGAGCCATCGGCAATGATACAACACTGATTCGATAAGAGATCCATTAAGCATAGCCATTATTTATTAAAAACAGTTTATAAATACTGTAATAACACCTAAAAAAACATACACTTCTGAACATGCAGTATCTTAGCTGGGTTATGACTCAAGGCTAAGCGACTTAAAAATATTTATTTCACATACGTACGAACATTTAAATTCATTAGTTACTTAGAAACCTTTTTAAAGTCACTCTGTGTTTCCCGCTAAATATGACATGGGTACCTTTAAAAAACAGCTTAACACCAACACCACACACAGTGAAAAGAAATAGCGAGATGAATATTACAAATAATTTTTTTTTGTTCTATAGTATAAAAAACAGTTGTAATTAAAAGAATTGATCTTTTTTTATGAGAAAAAGTAACAAGACGAACACGACGTCGACCTTACGGTAGTATTTAGTCTCATAGCCCAATAATTTCACTAGATACGGCGCCCTAAAACAGAAACACAGAATGCTTGAATATTACAATTCAAAGAAGAGATAGACTCCGATATGGTATCTGGCGGCATACTGTGAAAATAAGCCTCCCATCTATATATATATAAAAATGAATTGCTGTTCGTTAGTCTCGCTAAAACACGAGAACGGCTGGATCGATTTGGCTAATTTTGGTCTTGAATTATTTGTGGAAGTCTAGAGAAGGTTTAAAGGTGAATAAATATGAAAATGTTCGCAATTAAATAAAAACAACAATTTTGTTTTTCCTTTGATGTGTCCCCCGTCGTTCACAAAGCAAATCGAAAGAATAGTTTAAAATTAAATGAAACTAATTAGAATCTTAATATCGTTCGAACTTCTTAGTAGAACTTGGTAGCTAAAATGAAAAACTTAATTTTAGCTAACTATTATTGGTAATTTTATGTACGATTGAATATTTGGTAGGTCTGATAATCGCTCGTCATCTATTTTTTATACCCCAAAAATTTAATTTTTTTTTCTTATAAGGTACTTTATATGACAATACAACGTTTTCTAGGTCAGCTAGTTGTTAATAAATTCATAAACTGACGACCCGCCGTCCCTCCTTTCCAACGGTTATTTTTCATAGTTCTATGAGAAATGTTTGAACCGCAATAGCTTTTAATCTATTGATTAATTTTTAATAGATGGGTAGTGTTTTATTTTTGTGTTAAGTTGTAAATATGAAAATGAAAGGCTTTTTATTTTATTTATTTATTTATAGCTCTTGATATCGACCACCTAGGAACCCAAACTTTTCGCGAACGATTTTAAGCTTTTCTCATCAACAATACTTACAATAAGAAAAGCGTATAGATTATTCTAGAAATGTTTGTCTGACTGATTTCGCTCCCTTAGTAGACTTCAATTATGCTTTACCCGAATCAGCGTTACATATCCGATTGTTACAGATCAGTCTTATTCAATATTCATAAAATAAAGTGCTGACCATACCTAAATAATGGTATCGTATGGTTCGCTTCTGTTTCTGCAATCAAACTCCTTAATTGGATCCATTTTACGTGCACGTTTAGCTGGTTACTCCAGCCAGCCCATCTCCTTCCAGGAGTACAAAGCCTTCCTGGCATATTCACATACTTGGAATGATAGACTTGTCGAAGATTGTGTCCTTGAATAGCGACAGGAAGAAGGCGTGTTGGTTGGCCACTCATGTACGTTCCAGGATTATAAGACCGTTTCGTCTTTGCCCAGACATCATTATTTATAATATGTTATAAAATTTAAGGATGTAAAATTTTAAAGTGAAATATTGTATGCAACCTGTATATATCGCATTGGAATATTCTGTAATGTGTGTATTTTGATAAAATAATAAAATAAATAAATCATCAGACTCTACGTTTGGGGCTGAGACCAACCTCTTACAAAAAGCAAAAGCGGCATTTATTAAAAGATAAAAGTGCAGTGCAAATTGAGTGCAGGTTATTAAAAAACGTTTCTCAATAGTTTTGACCTTTTTGCTGCAATTTTATACCATTGATAGCAAAGAAACAACTATCAAACTCCAATTAAAGTGATTAACAAATCAATGGAGACCGTTGCGTTACCATTAACTATAAAGGCCAATAATTAAATATTTATTCGGTTCTATTAAGATCGGATAGGTCTGTTAGAATGAATCGATTCGTCACCGTGCAAATGATCAAATTGTTAGCAATAAACGTAAACGCCGTGAAATATATTTGTCAGATGACCGGAGAGAAAACTCATATTGGCCTATTCGATTGTTACCAAGATAATCGATTATTAGGATTGGTTTATTTCCTGTCAGGGGTCTAGTAAGGCCATAATCGGTGTGACTTACTTAATTATTTATAACAACGCAATAGAGAAGACTCAATTTTTTATGATACAGAACAAATAGAAGAATTCTATAACATTATCAAAATTGGGAAGCAAAATTATCTTATAATATTTCATTGAAAGAAGACGCAGTGTTGGTGGCCCCCACAAGATGGACCGATGATCTGGTCAAGATCGTCGGAATACGTTGAATGAGGGCAGCGCAGGACCGATCGTCGTGGAAATCTTTGGTGGAGGTCTTTGTCCAGCAGTGGACGTCTTCCGGCTAATGATGATAGTGATTTTATTGAAAAAAAACGATACTCAAGAGCGTTCTAATTGGGATGCATTTTAACAGTAGGTAACGTTTATTTTCTTTTTTCGAATTGTTTTAATCACGCCTTATTCTTAAAATCATTTCAAAGTGTGAGTGTGCTGCGAGGAATACTTTTATCAGTTGCTTTGTAAGCATATAATATATGACACCTAATATCAATGGGAACAGATAAGCCTTTCAACGCAGGTCATTTATTTTTGTATCCATCAGTCAAATATGTACATGATTTAAGTTACCGGCCTTAAAATGGCAAGAGAAGTATGGCCACAAATAAAACGTGTGTTTAGTATGGACTGGTATGGACGAACCACAGCTAATAGGCGTACGCGCTAGGGCTTTTATAAATATGGAAAAAATGAAAAAAACTTGAAGGCCACTAAAAGGTTACAGCTTTTTATTTTCAGTAAATAATGATTATCTTTTTATCACTATATTGCTATTTACATCATATTATTACATTTAATTCATTCAAAAAGTGATTGTTTTTTTTTTTAAATCGTAATGCAGAGTGCGAAGCCATTTCATCGAGCTATATAATATAATATGTATCATTGAGTGATTGCTTGCTCGTCACTGGTTTTTGTATGTTTGTAAATTAAACCTTATAAATCTTTTCGTTACCGTTCCTGATTATTATCATCAGCCGGAAAACGTCCACTGCTGGACAAAGACCTCCCCCAAAGATTGCCACGACGATCGGTCCTGCGCTGCCCTCATCCAACATATTCCGGCGATCTTGAACAGATCGTCGGTCCATCTTGCGGGTGGCCTACCAACACTGCATCTTCCCATCGCCATTCGAGGACTTTATTGCCCCAACGGCCATCTGTCCGTCGAACTATGTGCCCTGCCCACTGCCACTTCAGTTTCGCAATCGTTTGGACTATGTCGGTTACTTTGGTTCTCCTACGGATCTCCTCATTTCTGATTCCATCTCGCAGGGAAACTCCGAGCATAGCCCTCTCTTGCCTTCTGAGCGATCATGGGCTTTCTCATAAGGCTCATAGTTAGCGACCACGTCTGCGTACCGTAAGTCATCACTGGCAACACACACTGGTTGAAAACCTTCGTCTTCAGACACTGTGGTATTTGGGACGGGAAGATTTTACGGAGCTTCCCGAACGCTGCCCATTCCTGATTATATGTGAAGTAAATGACGACATGGCGGCGGGACAACCAAAAGTTATTCTTAAAATGAACGTTATATGGTATATAGGTATGAGAGTTGGCAACACTCTTTGGTTCTTACTCAGCAGTAATTTGATTGGAGCTGTGTGTTCTAGTTCTCAGTGCGCCCATGCTCTGGCACTGTCTGTCAATGACCTAAATTAGTATTCCCGTCAATGTATAATATAATGCCTACTACTCGGCTAAGCCGAGTTAGTAAGTCTTTTGTGGGGCGATGTATGTGCTTTTACAACAAGATCCCAGAAAATGTTCAAAACAAAAGTATTACGTTATTCAAAATAATTGTTAAAAAACGTTTGTGTGGTAAAGGTAATAACATAAATGATTTTCTTAATGATACCACAGATTGGGAATGGAGTGACCGCCCTCAGGCTATTAAATAGCAAGTTTAATTGTACAATATTACTTTGAAAACATATTTTTTCGATGAAAAATGCCCGCTGAGTTTGTTGCGCCCGTTCATCTCAGGTCTGAGGCATTCATTTTGGAATGGGTGGTAGTTTTTGACTTTCAATAAGTGATGTCACATCCTATTTTTAACAAAATATCTAAATTTGAATTTGAATGACGTTTGAAGAAAAAGGAAATGACACATAAAGAACAACGTTAGCTGTCACTTGTCCATAATTAAAATTATAAATATGAAGTTCGTCTTTTTGGAAGTTTGTCAATGGATCTCTTACTTGAATGGATTTCAATGAAATTGGACACTCACATAGATTACGGACGAAGTCGCGGGGACAGATCGTAATATATGACAACTCTTCCTTCCAAATTTTGGGAGCAATGCACTTTTTAGGTAAGTAAGTACACTTTCTTACTTCTTAGTAACTTACAACGTCAGTACATTATATATACCTGCTGGTCGCAAATAGCTCAAGAGACCCATAGTATTCTTTAGAGGAGGCCTTCACATTCACTTGAAGAGGGGTTCATGCAAACAAACTTATATATTAGTATCCAGACCTAAACATCGTGTAAATGACATCACAAACTTTCTTTTATTTATTTTTTTGTTACGTAACTATGTATGTATCTTACTTTTTGCATGAAATAAAATGCTTATTATTATTATTATTAAGTACACCATCAATGGAAACTGTTAGAGGAGGAGAAGAGGACTCCTTCGTGTCTCTTGAGACACACTGAATACGGGATTATGTGCTTGGATAACATGAATAGGGAATCCTAGACCAAAGGGTGTCGAAAGAGGTGACTAAGGGCATTTACCAGAGGGAGGCTCCTCTGCATAGGATGCCGGCTAGATTATTGTATTTCGGTCGGAAGGGCGCCGCAGCTAGTGAAATAACTGGTTAAATGAGACTTAACATCTTATGTTCCAAGGTGACGACCGCAATTGTAGTGCCGCTCAGAATTTTTGGGTTTTTCAAGAATTCCGAATGGCAGTGCATTGTAATGGGCAGGGCATTTCAATAACCATCAGCTGAATGTTCTTCTCCTCTCGTCCCTTATTGTCTTATGATAACAATAAAAACACAGGATTGTTCAAGAGTTCAGAGTAAAGAGCTAAATTAATTACGTAAAGTGTCTCCTATAGGTGGAGCTAATGATAATACTGACACACTCTTACATTATCTTGTCTCAAACTAGGCATAGCCTATGGGTGCAAGTCAACGATTTAATTAATACAATATACTTACTTAAACATACATAAATACATATAAACACCCATGACTAGGAAACAAACATTCATATTCATCATATAAATGATTGCAACTACCGGGATTAGAACCCGGGACCTCTAGCTCAGTAGGCAGGGTCACTAGCCACTGGGCTATAGGGGTATATATATAATTATATACTAGCCATTGTTGTTTTAAATTTCTACTAAATTACTTCTAAGTTTACAAATATAAATAGTACGAGTCTCCATACCACACTCGCAAGCGATTCAAATCAATTCGATGGCCAATCGAGAGCCGATACATCGATAGCACCGTCACGCGATCAATTCTCTTGATCACCATCCGATTACTTAAATGCAATATTTGCTCTCACGCTTTCTAATATCGCATTTTGAACATCTATCATCACCCGAAACGAAAATTTGAGAAATCGTATTTGTAATTTGTAAGTTCTATAATACCTTTCTTTATTTGGCAATACGATGTCGTTTGTCAACAGGCGTGATTAACTGTAATCGCATCATTACGTTCTATCTGCAAAAAACTCTATTTAATTTAAATAATTCCCATTTTTTACGAGAGTGTGAACAGTCGTAATTACTTTACATAATAACTAGTTTTCGGTTAGCCTTCTCTGCTATCCTTAGTAATTCAGTTAGTCCTTAGTTTTGTCGGTT